>NC_142359.1:40139430-40433229 GCF_059441175.1 Urocampus carinirostris
TGTATGTATATATATGGATATATATATATATGTATGTATGTATGTATATATATGGATATATATATATATATGTATGTATGTATGTATATATATGGATATATATATATATGTATGTATGTATGTATATATATGGATATATATATATATGTATGTATATGTATGTATATATATGGATATATATATATATGTATGTATATGTATGTATATGTGTATGTATCTGTACCAATTTAGTGTTCAATTATTTTCTATTCGATTATCAGAATAGCAAAAAATTGGCCTAAATCGAAAATGAAAATGTTTTACCTTGAGCATTCCGTCATGCTGCTACTTAGATTCAGTTGCTGGAAAGAAAGATGGACAAAAAGTTAAAAGGTCAACACAGTTCAGTGTTTGGATAACTCACACATATAATATTGGGGATGTAAGGTTTTAACATTTATTAGACTGAAATCTGACTCCGGAGACACTTCAAGTGTCTTGTCTACCCTTACAGTTGGAGCATATTCAAAAGCTGAGGAAATGAGCCGAGCGATGAGAATAGTCCACATTGATAATTTATTTAGCCTAATCGAAGAGTTGAACAGATCTGGGTCTTTCTGCAATGACAATGTCAATCACAATCGTAGAGTAGACAAGGGGGGCTCCAGAGTTTCCGATTTTATAAAACATGGTGAGGAAGTGTACACGCCCCATGACCAAGCTGCTGGCGATTGGTCCACGCTGTTGCCGAAGCAGACTTCCCAGTTCTCCTTTGAAGAATGGGAGGCGGGGGTGATAGGTCATCGCCCTCTGCACAGAATGAGGCAAGACACACACTCCAACCCCCCTGGAGAGGTTATAAGTCATTATCATCTGGACAGAATGGAACAAAGAAAACGCATTCCAACGCCAAGTGCGGTTTACGTCACACTTCTGCCAGAGTTCGCACTCGAAGGCTGGAGTCCAACTTAGGACAAGTGTTTTTGAATATAAGTAAGATAAAACAGCGTATAAAATAGTATTTAACTTCAGGCGCACAAGCAGATGTATTATTTGACTTAGGGGAAACCTTGATCACTTCTCCCCTAGCTATAAACCAAGAAAAAAAAACGTTATTCCTTTAAATATATATTACAGAATCTATCTCTCGTTGAAAAGATATCCTATTGTTTCATGAGAAAAAGATTTAAGTTTGGCTTGGATGGTGTGAAGCACGCCAGCTTGGGTGGTTGGCGCGCAGCATCGTGGTGCGGAGGTTCAGGGTTTAAGTCCAGCTACCGCAGCTTCCCCGTATGGAGTTTGCATGTTCTCCCTGTGCCTGCGTGGGTGTCCTCCGGGCACTCCGTTTTTTTTCCCCACATTCCCAACAACATGCATGGCAGGTTAATTGGCCAGTCTAAATTGTCCCTAGGTGTATGTGAGTTTGTGCGTTTGTGTGTGCCCTGTGACTGGCTGGCAACCAGTTCAGGGGGTCCCCTGCCCGCTGCCTGGAGATAGCTGGGATGGGTTCCAGCACCCCCGCGACCCTACTGAGGATAAGCGGTGCAGATAATGAATGGATTGTGTGAAGCATGTGTGGCGGCAACCAGGTGAGGAGTACAAACATGTTTGTGTCGTACCTTCATGGTTTTGGGAATGTCCAACAAAAGCACATTAAAGTGAGATGTGGTCCCTTTCAAACTAGGAAGTTGCCAAATCACTGAACAGGAAGAAATTGAGGGGGGAATTATCACCATTTACTATGTAATTAACACTTTATACTAATATATCAATATATTCCATAACATGGCAAAAATACACGAAAATTATTATGTCAACAAATGATTGATATGATTTTATTAAATTCACTCTATGTGAAAAGTTTGCAGGGCATAGCTCGTAGCTCGCCTCTGTAGTATTTTCATTTGATTCACAGGTTTTTGTGAAGACTATTCCTTTACAACAGCTTCCAGTTGCTTCACTTTTTCACAGAGTTCGTTTCAAGTTAGCTTGTCATAAATGGCATGTTTCGCCTGGCAGTGCTTCTTGACATTACATTCTTTGAAAACAGCCACAGTCTCACGGCAAATTAGGCAGACGCTGTTATTTCAGATTTGGGTCACAAAATACTTCAATTTCCAGTTATCCTGAAAGCAGCGGTCCTCTCAGTCAACTTTCCTTTTTTTTGTTTACAATCATGTCAGAAATGAGGTTGGCTAAAATAAAAGCCAACGGAAAGGTGACCAAAGGGCTACTGCCAATATCTGGTGATTTTTAAAATTTCTATTGGTGTGCACATGTATTTTATTCTGCGGTCAACATTACTGATGGGCCACATATTATTCAATTTATGACAGAGGCCGCGAGCCCCCAAAAAATGTATCACATGCCGTAACTGTCCCTGTACTTTGGACATAACTCCCATAGCGTTTTGGTAGTGTGTCATCCAATGCGTAAGCTTCAGCCAACTTCTACCCTACAACGAACTCTTGCGGTGAATTATTACATACTGTCGATTTTGGAGGAAAACAGCTTATAGCAATTACAGTGGGCTCTTTAAAATTCTTCCCACTTTACTTTTCTGATCTGGAAACTTTTTTGGTACTGATGATTTGTGGAGCTATTCTCTCTGCTTTTATTCCATAAGAATATTCCAAATTCCTGTCGCTGAGTGGTAGACGCATTAGCGGTGAAAACTATCCAGGAAACTAATCTTTTGTTTACTCTACCAAGTCCACCAAAGCCATTGCCACTTTCACTCGCAGGAAATCGATGCAGGGTTTTAACTCGTTCTAAATTCCTCCAGCTAACGCTAAAGTTTTATTGCGCTTGCAGGTTCATGGAAAATTTCATAAAACAAACATGCTTTTCATGATGACTCCTTTATTTGTTTTGTATACAATGTAAAGAAAAACAAAAATGATACACAATGCAGAAAAACTGCTTGTTTACATGTTGATTATTTTTTAAGGATATTTTAAGCGATAGAAATATTCCTGGTTCACTTAACCCAGGGGTGTCGAACTCATTTAAAGTCATTTTTCTCTTGTGCTTCTCTTGGTGTTGTCTTGCAGGCCGGACGAAGATCTTTGATACCCACGACTCAAACAAACTTAGTGAAACCAGTGACGTCGAGGGTAACGCCCGTCGTAGTTGTACTCTCGAACTTGCTCATATTTTTCTCTCGTTCGTTCTTGTTGCTCTGAATTCAAAAGAGCAAAACAAACCTGAAATGAGTGAAATATAGTGACAATAGTACACATAATTGGATGAATTAATCATTTTGTTGTCAACTGTTGGATTTTCATTTTAGACACCCAGAAATTTTTTTCAATTAAAATTTTTCCAAATCTTCGCAATTTCAGCCTCTTAATAATTAATCTTCTGAGATTTTAATTGCCTTCCAGAATAGAAGACCGATGATCTGCATGTCAAATCAATTATTCATAAATATAATAAGTATACAAAAACAAGGTCAATGCTCTGAGACAGTTTCTTCCCCAGGGGCATCATCATCCTAAACGACCCTCTGGCATCTCTTCCAGCAGAATAAAAATGAGACTGAGGGGTAGCTGCGTACACTGTCAATAGTTGGTTTTCTGTCAAGCACATCTGTACAGGCAAAATTCTCAAACCACACATTTTATAGGAATAATCTCGCATCATCCTATTATGTAATAAGAGTAAAGCCATAGATCTCTTATTACCTGGTCAGTCAGCTGCGGTAATCTAATCAAAAAGATCAACCAATTATAAGACGGTGTCTTGTGTGGTACTTGAGTCTACAGGGGTAAACGTTTCACTCGGAGAAGAAAAGGGGGTTTCTGTAGCCAGTTTAGCCAGTCAGAGAATATCTCTACAAACCATTACATGCCCAGAATATTCTGTTTATTTATTCTATCATTTTTTTTGTAGAAAGCTCAAATTGCTCTCTCCGGCGCGGGTTCTTACTCATCTCGTCCCAACAACCTGCATGTTGATTCGAACATGCAGAGTATGAAAAAGCCTGTCTTCCTTTAAAGGCTATAGACGTCAAAGATCCATTTTTTACAGAGATTGCAATGATCGAATTTTATTTTTGCTTTCTTGAGTGTTTCAATCATTTACCGGTACGATCTTCTTCAGCGTAGTTTTCATACTCGTTGCGTTGCTCTTCATTGTATTTTCGGCGACGTTCTGCATTTACCCGATACAACCGCTGCTCAGCTGCAAACACATAAAAAAATGGATGTGACTGGATTTTAAAGTATGGACGATGCTCCTCCGTGCTGTCCTGCGACTCCTGATGGCCAGTGCACACCGTGATGAATATTCAAGAGGCCTCTGTTGCAATACTTGATTGACTTAGCAGCCCTGCCTAATGTTTTTGCGGCCATATCAGACCACTTTTGTTTCTATTGTATTTTACTCTATATAAAATAGCACAGTACTCTTCTCAAAATTTAAACCTACATCCAGTTTTACCACATTTAACTTTTTTTGGTAGCGTTCTGATCACAGAGACAAACAACACATTTGTGACGAATGAAATTGTTGATCTGTGACACGGTCTTTGCACAATGAGTATATCACAAGAGGAGGAAAATATTTGAAATACATTCAACAGCCAAAATAGTTTTTTCTGTGACCCAGAAAAACAAAAGGAAATATATGACAACTATTCAACTGCTGCCTGAGAAGGTGTGGAAAGAAACTTCAAAGGGTTTGAAAGAAGGTAAGTCATTCATTCAAAATGCCTCTAAAAATGTTTTTTAAAGGAACAGTGTGTAATATTTAGTGCCTTCTCGTGATACAAAAAAATTTTCTTCCAGTAAATAAAATGATTTAAATACTTTGCAAAAATACCTGAATGTTCTTACATCCATTATCTGCACTGCTTATCTTCAGTAGGGTCACAGGGGTCCTGAAGCCCATCCCAGCTATCTTCGGACGGTGGGCAGAGGACACCCTGAACTGGTGAACTGGTTGCCAGCCAGTCGCAGGGCACACAGAGACAGACAACTCACTGGCTCATTCACACCTAGGGACAATTTGGACCGCCTAATTAATCCGACATGCATGTTTTTGGTATGTGGGAGGAAACCGGAGTTGGTTCTCAATTTCCCTCGCCCGGACGTGGGTTACCGGGGCCCCCTTCTGGAGCCAGGCCTGGAGGTGGGGTCCGCTGGCGAGCGCCTGGTGGTCTTTATTCGCGGGGTCCGGTTGGGCACTGCCCGAAGAGACGACGTGAGACTCTCTTCCCATGGTCTCACCACCTGCACCGATGGGGCGCTGCTGACCTCGACCCGGCACGTTGTGAATCAGTGGGCGGAGTACTTGGAAGACCTCCTCAATCCCACCGACACGTCTCTGGGGAAGCAGAGCCGGAGGACTCTGGGTTGGACTCTCGCATCTCTGGGTTTGAAGTCACCGAGGTGGTCAAAAAGCTCCTCGGTGGCAGGGCTGCGGGGATCGATGAGATCCGCCCGGAGTTCATTAAGGCTCTGGATATTGTGGGCGTGTCATGGTTGACACGCCTTTGCAACATCGCTTAAACATTGAGGACAGTGCCTCTGGACTGGCAGACTGGGATGGTGGTTCCCCTCTTTAAGAAGGGGGACCGGAGAGTGTGTTCCAACTACAGGGGAATCACACTTCTCAGCCTCCCTGGTAAGGTCTATTCAGGGGTACTGGAGAGGAGGGTTCGCCAGGAGGTCGAATCTTGGATTCAGGAGGAACAGTGTGGTTTTCGTCCTGGCCGTGGAACACTGGACCAGCTCTACACACTCTGCAGGGTCCTTGATGGTGCAAGGGAGTTTGCCTGTCTATTGTGGGCGGAGTAAGAGAGCACAAAACATGTGTTTTGTGGACTTGGAGAAGGCATTCAACCGTGTTCCTCGGGAGGCCCTGTGGGGGTGCTCGGGAGTATGGGGTACCACACAGTCTTATCCGGGCTGTGCGGTCCCTGTATGCCCGGTGCCAAAGTCTGGTCCGCATTGCCGGCAGTAAGCCGGATTTGTTCCCAGTGAGGGTTGGACTCCGCCAGGGCTGCCCTTTGTCACCGATTCTGTTCATAACTTTTATGGACATAATTTCTAGGCGCAGCCTTGGTGGGGATGGAGTCCGGTTTGGGGGCCTCAGCATTGCGTCACTGCTTTTTGCAGATGACGTGGTGCTGTTGGCTTACTCAGGCCGTGATTTTCAGCTCTCGCTGGAGTGATTCACAGCCGAGTGTGA
The DNA here is from genome assembly GCF_059441175.1 of Urocampus carinirostris. NCBI lineage: Eukaryota > Metazoa > Chordata > Actinopteri > Syngnathiformes > Syngnathidae > Urocampus > Urocampus carinirostris. The sequence continues at coordinate 40,145,605 of NC_142359.1, forward strand.
AGCGGATGAGGATCAGCACCTCTAAGTCCGAGACCATGGTACTCAGTCGAAAAAGGGTGGCATGCTCCCTCCGTGTTGGGGATGAGATCTTGCCCCAAGTGGAGGAGTTCAAGTATCTTGGGGTCCTGTTCACGAGTGAGGGTAGAATGGAACTGGAGATCGACAGACGGGTCGGTGCAGCGTCTGCCGTCATTCGGACCCTGTACCGGTCCGTCGTGGTGAAGAGGGAGCTGAGCCGAAAGGCAAAGCTCTCGATTTACTGGTCAATCTACGTTCCTACCCTCACGTATGGTCATGAACTTTGGGTTATGACCGAAAGAACACGATCGGATACAAGTGGCCGAAATGAGAGAAGCTCAGTCATCCGGGAGGGACTCTGTGTAGAGCCACTGCTCCTCCGCATTGAGAGGAGCCAGTTAAGGTGGCTCGGGCATCTGATAAGGATGCCTCCTGGACGCCTCCCTCGGGCATGTGTTCCGGCAGGAGGCCCCGAGGGCGACCCAGGACACGCTGGAGAGACTATGTCTCTCGGCTGGTTTGGGAATGCAACGGGATCCCGTCGGATGAGCTGGAGGAGGTGGCTGGGGATAGGGACGTCTGGGCTTCCCTTTTAAGGCTGCTGCTGCTGCTGCCGTGACCCCACCCCGCATAAGTGGAAGATAATGGATGGATGGATGGATGGATTATTTTTAGCATTCATTCTTTTGTATGTGTGTGTACTTTAAACAACTGAGAATTCCAACAGTATGCCATGCTTTGATTGACCAGTGTTACGATTAATAAAAATAATAAAAAGTGCAAAATGAAAATAAAAGAACATTTGCTAATTTCAGCATCCAAGCATCCATTTTGGAACTCGATATATTTTTTATGTCTAAGATTTTTCCCGTTTTTGTCCTTGGTGTACTCACCCAGTTTCTCATAGTATCTGACCGAACGGCGACTGCGTCGTTTGAAAAATGTGGAAGCGTCCGTCCCAGCCATGAAAACGGGTCGCTTAGCCTCTAAAAAAAAAGCCAAATTTAGTCGCAGGTACGAAAAAAATGATTCATGACAAATGTGTCACCTTCCACATCTGACGCTTTTTGGTCCTTGGCGCTTTCACAGACACCGGAAACTAAGACAGATAATATTTGACTCAGTATGCCATTTTTATCAATTTGTTTATACAGTTCCAAGAAAAAGTATTAGTCCCCTTCCTGATTTCTGTTTCCTTTTTTTTTGCGTATTTAGCAATCACAAATATTTCAAATCATCAAACCGATTTTAATAGGGACAACCCAAGGGAATACAAAATGCAGTTTTAAAATGTTGATTTCATTTATTAAGGCAAGGAAATATGCATGTATGTATGTATATATATATATATATATATATATATATATATATATATATATATATATATATATATATGTGTATATGTGTATATGTGTGCGTGTGCATATATGAATGTGTGTATATATGTATGTATGCATATATGACATATCTGTCATAGGTGTCAAAGACTCCTTGTATTATTTTGTAACTGCAGTGGTTTTGCCTGGGAACCATCCCATGGGTGCCTGTTTTGGCCAGTGTCTTTCTTATGGTGGAGTTATGAACACTGACCTAAACAGAGGCCAGCATAGTCTGCAGTTCCTTGGATGTTTTCCAAGGTTCTTTTGTAACCTCCTGGATGAGCCGTCGTCACACTTTGATTAATCTTAGTCAGGTGACCATTCCTGGAAGTGGTCACTCACGGACACACTCTGCCCCCCCAAATAAAAGTGGATGTAATAAAGAGGGCAGTCCAGGCAGCGGATATGCAAACATTCGTACAGTGTATGTGAGCGGACGCTAGCGTGGACTCTCCTGCTCGCCACAGCACAGTGTGTGTGTGTCGGTTTCCCACACAGCAAGCAGTTTCTCAGTATTGAGATGTTAACCCTTGGTGTCCAGGTTGCATTAGAATTTGCACTTTGCTGTGCATAGTGTCTGCGTGTGCGTACGCTGCGCAAATTTGCAACGCATCTCTTTGTTGTCATGCTTAGTATTCAGTCTCTTTTTCGAGAACCGGCTCTTTTAACTCATCTCACTACACGGCTCTTCAGAATGTTTTTGTTGCTTTAATCTATTACCAATCATGGAAAATGAAAAGCAAGAAAATGCTGGGGGAAAAATGAAACAAAAAAAGAACAGAAAAAAGAGAAAGAGAAAAGGAAAAAAACAAGAAAAATATGAAAAAGAGGAAAAAAAGAAGTAAAAACCCAGGGGGAAAACTAAAGATAAAAGATAAGGGAAAATAGATCACAAAAGAACAAAAGCAAAAGAAAGGATATTAAAAGCTAGAAAAAGGAAAAAAACAGAAAGAAAGAAAATTTAAAACATCTCAAGGAAAAAAAGAAAGAAAAGGAAGTAAAAAGCCACGAAAAATAAAAAAAAAATAAGGAAAAGGGAAGAAAGAGCCCACCCACAGACACGCTCTGCCTACCCAAAGAAAAGGGATTTAGTGGTGAGAGCAGTAACAAAAAGAGGAAAAAAAGACAAACTAAAGCAAATGTTGGGATAACAGAAACAAAATAATATAAGAAAAAAGTATAAAAGCATGTGAAAATAAGAAGAGGAAAAGGCAAGAGAAAGCTAAGAGAAATGAAAAAAAGAAGAAAAAAAGTTAATCATAAAAGGAGCAAGCAAGAAAGGAAAAAAGCCAGGAGAAAAAAACAAGGAAGAAAAAACAAATAAAAGAAAAACATAAAAAAAGCAGGGAAACCGACAGGTTTCGGGGTCCCTTTGTTCAGTACTGACAATGTAATAATCTGCACTCAATGAATGAATACGCTTCAGAAATTCTTTTACCAACTAAATTACAATAACGTTTATTTTTTTTTTATCCTAAGCAACTTGAAACTGTAATCCCTGCATGACACAACAAAATTAAAATGTAACAACATATAATCTGCCACTTCTTATTTCCTCCCTTCTAGGACAGAAACATGAACCTACTCCCTAAGAAATACTCACAGGCAAGGACAAGGAGGGTGGTAAGGCAAGAAAGAGCGAAGACTCGACTCGGAAACATCTTTGCAAACTGTCGCAAGGACCCCAAGATCCTTCGTTTAAATCAGAGGAGGAGGGTCGGATGAGGAGAGGGAAAAAGTGAGGGAGATGAGACTAAAATGAAAAAAGGGGCGGCAATGCTATTTTACAACATTTCATATACCGTTTTTCTGTAGCTTCTTTCATTTACAACAATAATATAAAATCGTTTGATTTAAGGCAGGGCTGTCAAATTCATTCTGGCCACGGGCTACACACAGAACAAACATTCTCTCGGGGGCTGGACTAGTAGATTAGAATGAAGGGGAGAAGGGGAGTTTGTGTGTGTGTGTGTGTGTGTGTGTGTGTGTGTGTGTGTGTGTGTGTGTGTGTGTGTGTGTGTGTGTGTGTGTGTGTGTGTGTGTGTGTGTGTGTGTGTGTGTGTGTGTGTGTGTGTGTGTGTGTGTGTGTGTGTGTGTGTGTGTGTGTGTGTGTGGTGAGAGAGAGGTGGGTGAGAGAGAGGTGAGAGACAAACAAAAGAAACTAAATATGAATAAAATTATGACTCAACACGTGGTAGGATTTCTCTCCTGGCTTTGATCTCCGGCAAAACTAACATAAAATGCGACAGAAACAAAATGAAAATAAATCCAAACAGCTTGCCAACATCATTTTTGCAGTTCCATGTATTCCGTTACTCCCCAAGCCTGCACAAAATTTAGTCATTTTATTCAAATTTAGTTTCTTTTGTCTTTTATTAGCATATTTGGTATTGGAGTAATCCAAAAGTAATTGAAAGTAATCCAGTTAAATTAACCCTACCCAACCCTGCATATATATATACTGTATATATATATACAGGGAGTGCAGAATTATTAGGCAAATGAGTATTTTGACCACATCATCCTCTTTATGCATGTTGTCTTACTCCAAGCTGTATAGGCTCGAAAGCCTACTACCAATTAAGCATATCAGGTGATATGCATCTCTGTAATGAGAAGGGGTGTGGTCTAATGACATCAACACCCTATATCACGTGTGCATAATTATTAGGCAACTTCCTTTCCTTTGGCAAAATGGGTCAGAAGAGGGACTTGACAGGCTCTGAAAAGTCAAAAATAGTGAGATATCTTGCAGAGGGATGCAGCACTCTTAAAATTGCCAAGCTTCTGAAGCGTGATCATCGAACAATCAAGCGTTACATTCAAAATAGTCAACAGGGTCGCAAAAAGCGTGTAGAAAAACCAAGGCGCAAAATAACTGCCCGTGAACTGAGAAAAGTCAAGCGTACAGCTGCCAAGATGCCACTTGCCACCAGTTTTGCCATATTTCAGAGCTGCAACATCACTGGAGTGCCCAAAAGCACAAGGTGTGCAATACTCAGAGACATGGCCAAGGTAAGAAAGGCTGAAAAACGACCACCACTGAACAAGACACACAAGCTGAAAAGTCAAGACTGGGCCAAGAAAAATCTCAAGACGGATTTTTCTAAGGTTTTATGGACTGATGAAATGAGAGTGAGTCTTGATGGGCCAGATGGATGGGCCCGTGGCTGGATCGGTAAAGGGCAGAGAGCTCCAGTCCGCCTCAGACGCCAGCAAGGTGGAGGTGGGGTACTGGTATGGGCTGGTATCATCAAAGATGAGCTTGTGGGGCCTTTTCGGGTTGAGGATGGACTCAAGCTCAACTCCCAGTCCTACTGCCAGTTTCTGGAAGACACCTTCTTCAAGCAGTGGTACAGGAAGAAGTCCGCATCCTTCAAGAAAAACATGATTTTCATGCAGGACAACGCTCCATCACACGCATCCAAGTACTCCACAGCATGGCTGGCAAGAAAGGGTCTAAAAGAAGAAAAACTAATGACATGGCCTCCTTGTTCACCTGATCTGAACCCCATAGAGAACCTGTGGTCCCTCATCAAATGTGAGATTTACAAGGAGGGAAAACAGTACACCTCTCTGAACAGTGTCTGGGAGGCTGTGGTTGCTGCTGCACGCAATGTTGATCGTGAACAGATCAAAGCACTGACAGAATCCATGGATGGCAGGCTTTTGAGTGTCCTTGCAAAGAAAGGTGGCTATATTGGTCACTGATTTGTTTTTGTTTTGTTTTTGAATGTCAGAAATGTATATTTGTGAATGTTGAGCTGTTATATTGGTTTCCCTGATGAAAATAAATAATTGAAATGGGTATACATTTGTTTTTTGTTAAGTTGCCTAATAATTATGCACAGTAATAGTCACCTGCACACACAGATATCCTCCTAAAATAGCTAAAACTAAAAAAGCCCCACTCCAACTTCCAAAATATTCAGCTTTGATATTAATGAGACTTTTGGGTTCATTAAGAACATGGTTGTTGTTCAATAATAAAATTAATCCTCAAAAATACAACTTGCCTAATAATTCTGCACTCCCTGTATATATATATATATATATATATATATATATACACACATCTCATCTCATTGCACCGCTTATCCTCAGTAGGGTCGCGAGGGTGCTGGAGCCCATCCCAGCAATCATCGGGCAGTGGGCAGGGCACACAACGACAGACAATTCGCTCGCTCATTCACACCTAGGGACAACTTGGACCGGCCAATCCACCTGAAATGCATGTCTTTGGAATATATATATATATATATATATATATATATATATATATATACGTATAAACATATATATACATATATATACATATTTACATATATACATATTTACATATATATATATATATATACATATAAACCTATATAGATAGATATATATATACACACACACACGCACATACAATCACATACAAGTATATACATATATAAATACATACACATACATACAGTAAAGTGAAGAATTCAGGTGGATTAACTGAAGATCTGTTTTATTTTAATACATCAATATACAGTGAAGAAAGTAAGTATTTGAACACCCTGCTATTTCTCCCACTTAGAAATCATGGAGGTGGTCTGAAATTTTCATCGTAGGTGCATGTCCATTGTGAGAGAGATAAACAAAAAATATAATCCAAAAATCAGAATGCATGATTTTTAACAATTTATTTGTGCAATACAGCTGCAAAAAAGTATTTGAACACCTGAGTACCATCTAGAAATCTGACCCTGAAAGACCTGTTAGTCCGCCCATTAGAAGCCCACCTGCACTCCATGTATCGTCCTGGGCCATGAGGTCGTTTGAGTAATGGGCCATGATTCCTTCTGCATTGTGCTGATGAAAGTCTTTGTTCAAATACTGGCGGCAGTGGCTCAGGAGGTAGAGCGCTCGTCTTGTGATCAAGGGATCCCAGTTCGAATCCCGGCTCGTCCGTGTTACATGTTGAAGTGTCCTAGGGTAAGACACTGAACCCTTAATACCCACAATAAGCAGGTTAGCGTCTTACATGGCTGCAATACAAGGCCGCTATTGGGAAAAGTGGAGCAGATTGTAAAAGCGCTTTGGGAAGTCATTGACTTGAAAAGCGCTATATAAATGCATTTCATTTATTTCGGTTCCGGCTCTGGTTTTCCAACATGGCGGCGCATGTTTACGTTGCGGCTAGTTGCTATCCGGCTACCCTACTATTTACCTCTGTCCTCCAGCTTTTCTCTTTGGATACATGCGTGGCAAATAAGACCTACAGCCGGAAGGAGCTCATCCGACTGGGTGGGCGCCTAAATTTCGACTTTTCGGCACTTTCTATACCACCCATGACATCCCGAACGAGCTTCAAAGGGACTCGGGTTCGCCCTGCTTTCCCGCTCCACCGAAGAAAAAGAAAAATCGATGACGAAGACGGCGCAAAGACAGAAAACAGAAGCGGGGATGTCGTGCAGGGGAGCGTGTGAAGTTGAAGGAGCAAGAACATGAAGATCTGTCTAATCCAACCATTATTTCTTTGTCGATTCTGCGAGTCAACAGACGCCTGAAGCCCAACGCACACGAACGGCGACATCTAAGATGATGGCATTGTGCCTAATTCCACCAATATTTCTTCATCGATCTTGCCTGTCAACCGACGCCTGAGACTCAACATGCCCGAACGGCGACATCTTGTGACGATCTCTACAAAGACTACAGCTAAGTTAAATGATTCAAAGCTAAAATTTGGTCTTTTGAATGTTAGATCGCTTGCTCCTAAAGCTTTACTTGTGGATAATATTATTCGCGATTTATAAACTTAACTGTTTCGGTCTTTGTGAGACTTGGTTACGCCCAGATGAGTTTTTACCACTAAATAATGCTTCGCCACCAGACTACGTTAGCAACCATGTAGCACGTTCTTTGAAAAAGGGTGGCGGTGTAGCGCTCATTTCAGAAAAAACGCTTAAATTTACTCCTCGTACCTCTAATAATTACAAGTCGTTCGAGGATCTTGTTATGAGGTCCTCTCTATTGTCAATTTATGTAATAACTATCTATCGCGCACCAGGACCATACACAACTTTCTTAGACGAATTTGCTGAACTTTTGTCTGAACTAGTAACCTATGCAGACAAAATTATAATTATGGGGGACTTTAACATTCATATGAACTCCCCACTCAGTTCACTTACTGTTGCGTTTCGGTCTCTAATTGATGCATTTGGCTTTAATCAACTGGTTGATTTGCCAACCCATAAAGATGTAAACACGCTCGACTTGGTTCTGACTCGAGGAGTTTCAACCTCAAACATGACGGTGTTACCGTGTACTACAGTTATCTCGGATCATTATTTAGTTACATTAGAGGTGCTAGCTAAATGTAGTACAAAAAAAACTGAAGGATTCAATGGACGCAATATAAGCACGGGCACAGTTTCTGAGCCCTCCGATATTCTTCCAGGAGCAGTGGCGTCCTTTCCTTACTACATAGGATCTATCGAATCACTCATAAATGAATTTAATGCTACCCGGGCTAGTGCCCTGGATTCAGTAGCGCCCATCCGGCTTAAATCACGACCTAAAAGACGCACGCCTTGGTTTAATGATGAAATTAGATCCCTTAAATGAGAATGCAGGAAATCTGAAAGAAAATGGTGCGCTACCAAGCTTGAGGTTTTCCATCAAATCTAGTGTGATAGTTTGTTTAAGTATAATGAGGCCCTTGCCTCTGCAAAATCAGCCTACCTTTCAAAGGTGATTGCGTCACAAAAGAACAATCCCAAAGTCCTTTTTGACACTGTAGCATCACTTACAAGGCAACAGACTATCCCAGATAGCTCCACTCATTCTGCCCACGACATAATGGTCTTCTTTACTAAGAAGATCCAAAGCATACAGGAAGAAATTGCTAAAGACAGTATTAATTCAACACATACTAAAGCACTGAAATCTATAGATGCACGACATGGTGGCTGTCCAGGGATTTTGTCCCGTTTTAGTGAACTGTCACGCGATAATCTTAAACAGATGGTGAATACGGCCAAACCGACGACTTGCCAGTTCGACCCGCTTCAAGGTTCACTTATTAAAGGTCTCTTTGGCGTTCTTGCACCTTCAGTTCTAAATATTTTAAACAAATCACTCTCCTCAGGTGTAGTTCCAGCGGCTTTTAAGTCCGCCGTCATTAAACCCACACTGAAACGACCCAACCTTGATCCAGAAAACTAATGTAATTATAGGCCTGTGTCAAACCTACTGTTTCTTTCTAAAATACTCGAAAAAGTAGTGGCACAGCAGCTGAATGATTTCATGTCTGAGAACAATCTCTTTGAATCAATGCAATCAGGATTCAGGGCTAACCACTCTACTGAGACAGCTGATGTTCTCCTACGGGCAATGGACTCTGGCGCATCATCAATTTGCTGCTGCTGGACCTTAGTGCTGCATTTGACACAGTGGACCATAATATCTTGCTAGAACGGTTGGAAAAATGGATTTGTCTCTCAGGAAACGTCCTCTTATGGTTCAGATCCTACCTCTCAGATAGGACACACTGCGTTAAATATGGCAAAATTACATCTGAGCCCTTTAATGTTACCTGTGGTGTTCCGCAGGGTTCAGTGCTCAGCCCCCTTCTCTTCAGCATTTGTAAGCTTTGCAAGTATAATATCAGTTTCTATTGCTACGCAGATGACACTCAACTCTATCTCCCGATGGAGGAATCTGCCACACTAAACTGTGGAAATTTGGAGGCCTGCCTCACCGAGATAAAAGAGTGGATGTCACTCAATTTCCTGCGTCTTAACTCTGAAAAGACTGAAATGTTAGTTATTGGTCCATCTAAGTCCCGTGACTTATTCTCTAAAACTGCTGTGAACATCGACAATTGCCACATCACACAGAGCGACTCACTTAAAAATTTAGGTGTCATATTTGACCCCGATCCGTCCTTTCAAACACATTCAAAATGGCGGCGCCCTGTACGGCTGCGGCTGCATCTGCTCCCAACAGTTTCTCTTATTTTGGTCAAAAACCCCAGTCTTCGGCGCCCTGTACGGCTGCGGCTGCATCTGCTCCCAACAGTTTCTCTTATTTTGGTCAAAAACCCCAGTCTTCGACTCAGTTTTTGAGGGCGAACAAAGACAATTCTAACTGTAGATTAATATACGATCGCAGTTTTTTGCTGGATATGCGAACATCCAGAAATCCAACGCTCATTTCTACGATCACTCTGGAGTGTTTACTTAGCCTCGGAGTGCTACGTCAACAAGACCCAGCGGCCTACAAAGCAGCGAAGAAAAGTGGAAAGAGGAAGCGCTGTGACCGGGGGAGGAAACGAGGTTGTCGGGCTGGGCTAACGGCTAGGCTGAAGGCTAAACCCTTCAAAACGCCTCTCCCATCTATTTTCCTCTCCAACGTTCGCTCCCTGGACAACAAACTGGACCATTTACAAGTGGAACTTACATCGAACCGCGAGATGACGAACTGTTGCGCTATAATTCTGACGGAGACATGGCTAAACTCATCTATCCCGGATGACGCTGTTAGCATTGTGGGGCTAACTGCTTTCCGTGCTGATAGAAGCGGCGAGCTCACCGGTAAGAGCAGGGGTGGCGGACTATGCATTTATACCAACAACAACTGGTGTAGAAATGCTAAGATAATCTCAAATCACTGCTCACGAAACATTGAACTTTTGACGGTGATCTGCAGACCCTACTACCTACCGAGGGAGTTTAGTGCTACCATCATTACTGCCGTGTACGTGCCACCCAGCGCTAATACTAAGGAGGCAATGGACGTTCTCTACCGAACTGTGAGTGAACTGCAGCATGCTTACACCGAGTGCATTTTCATTGCGGCGGGGGACTTTAACCAGGCCAACATGAAAACAGTTCTCCCGCATTTCCACCAGCATGTCAACTTTGCTACAAGAGGTAGGAACACATTAGACTTGGCCTACACAAATATCAAAGGAGCATACAGAGCAGCCCCCCGCCCCCACCTTGGCTCATCAGATCACCTTTCTGTTATGCTAATTCCTGCATACAAGCCCCTGCTGACCAGATAAAAACCTACAGTGAAGCAGGTGAGGGTGTGGACTGAGGGGGCAATGGAGGCACTACAGGACTGCTTTGAATGCACAGATTGGGACATGTTTAAATCGGCTGCCACTTACAACAACAAAATAAATATAGATGAGTACGCCATGTCTGTGTCAGCCTACATCAGTAAATGCGCAGAAGACGTCAGCAATACCAAAACCATCTGCACCCGTGCCAATCAGAAGCCCTGGATGACTGCTGAGATACGCAAACTGCTAAAGGTACGGAACCTTGCCTTTAAATCTGGTGACGAGGAGGCGCTGAGATCAGCGAGGGCTAACCTGAACCGTGCTATCAGACTAGCAAAGCGATCGCACAGTCAAAAAATCCAGGACCGTTTCCTCACCACAACCAACACCAGGGATATGTGGAAAGGCATTCAGGCCATCACCAGATACAAGCCAACCACCGCCCCTGTGCAGGACACTAGCATGGACTTTCTGAATGACCTCAACAACTTCTTTGGGAGGTTCGAGGCACAAAATGGCACCCCTGCAGCGAAAGCGGTTCCAAATCAGGACGAAAGAGCGCTCCACCTGGACTCAACTGACGTGAGGAGGACCCTGAGAAGGGTCAACACACGGAAGGCTCCAGGCCCGGACAACATTCCAGGGCGGGTCCTTAGGGAGTGCACCGATCAGCTGGCTTGTGTACTAACAGACATTTTCAACACCTCGCTAGACCAAGCCACAGTACCATCATGCTTTAAGATTGCTCCATCATCCCAGTGCCAAAGAAACCCCAGATCTTATCATTCAACGATTACCGGCCCGTTGCACTGACTCCCATCATAATGAAGTGCTTTGAGAGACTGGTTAAAGAGCACATCACCTCCAGTCTCCCCTCCTCACTCGACCCCTTTCAGTTTGCCTACCGGACAAACCGCTCCACCGGGGATGCCATCTCCTCTGCGCTTCACCTGAGCCTGACACACCTAGAGGAGAAGAACACCCATGTGCGGATGCTGTTCCTGGACTTCAGTTCAGCATTCAACACCATCATCCCACAACACCTGGTAGACAAAATGAGACTCCTGGGTTTCAACACCCCCCTGCGGAACTGGCTGCTGGACTTCCTCACTGACAGACCCCAGTCAGTGCGGATTGGTCAGAACATCTCTGATGTCATCAACCTCAGCACGGGCTCCCCCCAAGGCTGTGTCCTGAGCCCCTTGCTGTTCACCCTGATGACACACGACTGCGTCCCTAGGTCCGCCACAAACCACATCGTGAAGTTTGCGGACGACACAACAGTGGTGGGCCTCATCAGGGACGACAACGACCTGGCCAACAGAGAGGAGGTGGAGCAGTTGGTGGGCTGGTGCAGGGACAGCAGCCTGGTCCTGAATGTTGACAAAACTAAAGAGATCATTGTCGACTTCAGAAAAAACCAGCCCAACCATGCCCCACTTTTCATCAACAACAAGGCTGTGGAGGTTGTCAGCAGCATCAAGTTCCTAGGGGTGCACATCACAAACAAACTCACCTGGTCCGTGAACACTGCATCACTGGTTAAGAGGGCACAGCAGCGCCTGTACTTCCTGCGGAGGATGAGGAGAGCCCGCCTGCCCCCACCCTCCCTCATCACATTCTACAGGGGCACCATAGAGAGTATCCTGACCAGCTGTATCTCTGTGTGGTGTGGAGGCTGCAGCGCTACCGACTGGGGTAGTGTGAGGAGGGTGACGAGGACAGCAGAGAAAATCATCGGGACTTCTCTTCCCTCCATTAAGGACATTGGCCAGAAGCGCTGCCTATCCCAAGCTAAGAACATTATCAGGGATCCCTCTCACCCCCATCATGGACTGTTCACTCTGCTAGCCTCTGGGAAGAGGTACTGCAGTGTGCGGTGCAGGACCACCAGGTTCCACAATAGTCTTGTCCCCCTGGCCATTAGACTGTTAAATGGTCACTCAAACACATAGTAAATCTAAACTGCTGCTAATCTGTACATCTGTGGGTTCGGTTTGACTTTTTACACTACTGGCAGTTCTTTATAGCTAGCCACTCCTTGCACATCTGTTTCTCTGCACTATTGTACTTACAGTGTTATTGTTCTGTTTACCTGACTTGTTTACCTGACTGCCCATTTTGCACATCTGGTTGGCTACTCCTCTTGCACTATTTGCGCTACTGTAAAATACTATACATAGCCATAATTATTTAGTATATTATTAGCACTCAATACTACAACTCAATACAACATTTTATTTATATCTGTACATTCAAGGAAACTGTGCGGGTCAGATGTATCGACATTTCGTTCTGTATACACGTGTACTAGAATGACAATAAAGTAGATCTGAATCTGAATGTGAAGAAAATTACTAGAACCGCTTTCTTCAATCTTCGTAACATTGCTAAAATTCGTCCTATACGTTCTCAATCGGATGCAGAGATTATAATTCACGCGTTTGTTACCTCCCGTCTCGATAACTGTAATGCACTACTTTCCGGTCTTCCGATGACCAGACTTAAGAGTCTTCAGCTGGTACAAAATGCTGCAGCGAGGCTTTTAACTAGGACAAAAAAGTACGATCACATCACCCCAATTTTGGCTAACCTGCATTGGCTCCCTGTTAGCCTAAGATGTGATTTCAAGGTTCTCTTAGTATTATACAAAATCATGCATGGACTTGCTCCCTCATATCTTTCAGATCTGATTTCCCCCTATGTTCCGGTCCGAAGCCTTCGTTCTGAAAGCGCCGGTCTACTGGTGATCCCAAGAGCCAAGAAGTGTTCCGCTGGTTCGAGAGCGTTCTCCATCCGGGCACCGGTGTTGTGGAATGCTCTTCCCCCTGAAATCTGCTGCCTCAGTGGACATGTTTAAGTCTAAGCTTAAAACTCACTTCTACTCTATAGCATATGAATAACCTAAACTTCTTATATGTAATAACTTCTGAACCCCTTTGAGACTATTTGTGATTAAGGGCTATACAAATAAAAATGACTTGACTTGACATTTGGAGGTATATCACACAAATAAATCGTTAAAAATTATGCATTGTGATTTCTGGATTTTTATTTTTAGTTTATCTCTCTCACAATGGACATGCACCTATGATGAAAATTTCAGACCCCTCCATATCTCAGTGGGGAAAATGGGAAAATAGAAGGGTGTTCAAACACTTACTTTCTTCACTGTATATTGATGTATTAAAATGAAACAGATCTTCAGTTAATCTACCTGAATTTGTAAATATTGACTTGTGATTGTTCTTTGAAAAATAATATACAACTTAAAAAAACGACAACTGACAATGATTGAAGTGTTAATTTAATCATTTATTTCTCAAACATTATATATATATATATATATATATATATATATACATATACACATGGTAACATCAGAAAAATGAGAACAATTCCGTGCGCCTTATAATTCTGAAAGACAGTAAATAAAATCAGAAATGCATTATTACAATGAAACGGTTCTACCTACAGTGGCCATTTACAAATTAATCAAGTACATTCAGTAGTGAACTATTTTCCAATATTTATGTTTTATGAAATCAGCTTTAATTTACTAACATTTGTTATAATGAGACCCTCACAGCTGTTTTAAAACTAGAAGTACCACAGCCAAGTTATCTGGCTTTTTACATAGAATGCCCAAAAGACAGCCAACTGACTGGATTAGTTTCACCATTGATCTGCAAATGGGGCTAACTCTGGTGAGAACAACACCACTCAGTAATGACCCTTTTCATGCTAATGTTGAAGAAAAGAATGTTTGTGGGGGCGTAACCAGAACCTATTTTTGTAGTATTACTGTAGGTGTATTTTTGTCATATTATGAAGTGTTTCTGTAGTATTTTTAAAGTATTACTGCGGTTGTACTTTTGTTGCATATTCAAATTATTATTGTTGTAGCAGAGTTTTGGTGGTATTTCTGTCATAATATTTATGAAACAATATTTTTGTATTATAGTATTACTGTCGCTGTATTTTTATAGTATTTCTGTAGAAGTATTTTGAAGTTTTCTCATGCAAGTATCTTCGTAGAATTTCTTTATTTTTTCCCATTACTGTAGATGAGCTTTTGTGGTAATTTATGTCGTATTTTTTCTAATCAGAATGAAGACAAAATAATATATTAGGTCCCTGTTTTGTAGCACAAAATTTGACATCTTCACTTTTTAGATGAGTGAGTTATTGAACAAGGGTCCTGTTCACATGCTCGCTTCTGTCAACACCACACTCACCACATTCCATTCGAACAACCCCAAATTGCCGGATCTATAGAACAATGGTGACAAGATGGACCGTTGATTTGTTAGATTAAAATACACAGCCTTTTGCTGTCCGCTGGTCATTCTGGGACATCTAGTGTTAATGTCACGGGCCTTATAGTCAAGTGTGCCTTATATATGACAACAAATCTCAGAGTATTTTGAGGGTATGCCTTAAAGTCCAGAAAATATGGTATATTAGTGTTATGCGACAGGATTTCCAGAAGTATCAGTATGCCATAGAGAGAACTTAACCCCATTATGAAAAAATATTTTGTACCCATTAGCTTTTACCTCAACCATTAAAATAAATGAGACTCTTCTCGTTGCTTATAATCCTTTTGTTGTCTTAAAGCGAGCGTTTCTCCCCTTGTACCAAGCGGCCTCGTAGAGCCCATCCATCCTGCAAGGGCAGAAAATAGGCACTCAATAGCTGCTGGACTTATTGAAATGGATCTTGACATCTATAGAAGTCTGTGGCAGACTAGCTGGAATGGATCTTTGATGTCTATAGCCACCTACAGCCGACCAACTGAAATAAATACTTGACTTCTATAGCCGTCTGAGGCAACCTGGCAAAAATAGATCTTTGACATCTATAGCAGTCTGTGTCAGCCTAACTTAAACGATGTTTGATGTCCATAGCCGTATTAGGCCGGAAAGCTAAAATGGATCTTCGTTGTCTATAGCAGTCTGAGGCAGACTAGCTAAAATTTTGACATATATAGCTATCTAAGGCCGCCTAGCTAAAATTGAACTTTGACATCTATAGCAGTCTGTGGCAGCCTAGCTAAAATTGATTTTTGTGGTGTGTTCTAATTCATTATTTTTGCAATAATCTGTGGTCTCTGCAGCGCTTTGAGATTCTTTGTGATTGAGGGGTATACAAATAAACATGACTTGACTTAACTATAACAGTCTGTGGGAGCCTAACCTAAAGTTTTCTTTAAAATCTATAGCTGTCTAAGGCCGGCTAGCTATAATGGATCTTCCACATATAGGCTATAGCAGGCTGTAGCAGACTAGCAAAAAATGATCTTCGAAATATGAGCAATTTGTGGCATTCTGGCTAAAATGTTGACGTCGAAAACCATCTAAGGTCACCTAGCTAATATTGAACATTGCGTACTATAGCAGTCTGTGGCAGCCTAGCTGAAAATATTCTTTGATGTCTATAGCAGTCTGGGGCAGCCTAACTTAAACAGATCTTTGATACCTATAGCTGTCTGTGGCACCTTAAATAAAACAGATGTTAGACATCTACAGGGAGTGCAGAATTATTAGGCAAATGAGTATTTTGACCACATCATCCTCTTTATGCATGTTGTCTTACTCCAAGCTGTATAGGCTCGAAAGCCTACTACCAATTAAGCATATCAGGTGATGTGCATCTCTGTAATGAGAAGGGGTGTGGTCTAATGATATCAACACCCTATATCAGGTGTGCATAATTATTAGGCAACTTCCTTTCCTTTGGCAAAATGGGTCGGAAGAGGGACTTGACAGGCTCTGAAAAGTCAAAAATAGTGAGATATCTTGCAGAGGGATGCAGCACTCTTAAAATTGCCAAGCTTCTAAAGCGTGATCATCGAACAATCAAGCGTTACATTCAAAATAGTCAACAGGGTCGCAAGAAGCGTGTAGAAAAACCAAGGCGCAAAATAACTGCCCGTGAACTGAGAAAAGTCAAGCGTACAGCTGCCAAGATGCCACTTGCCAACAGTTTTGCCATATTTCAGAGCTGCAACATCACTGGAGTGCCCAAAAGCACAAGCTGTGCAATACTCAGAGACATGGCCAAGGTAAGAAAGGCTGAAAAACGACCACCACTGAACAAGACACACAAGCTGAAACGTCAAGACTGGGCCAAGAAAAATCTCAAGACGGATTTTTCTAAGGTTTTATGGACTGATGAAATGAGAGTGAGTCTTGATGGGCCAGATGGATGGGCCCGTGGCTGGATCGGTAAAGGGCAGAGAGCTCCAGTCCGCCTCAGACGCCAGCAAGGTGGAGGTGGGGTACTGGTATGGGCTGGTATCATCAAAGATGAGCTTGTGGGGCCTTTTCGGGTTGAGGATGGACTCAAGCTCAACTCCCAGTCCTACTGCCAGTTTCTGGAAGACACCTTCTTCAAGCAGTGGTACAGGAAGAAGTCCGCATCCTTCAAGAAAAACATGATTTTCATGCAGGACAACGCTCCATCACACGCATCCAAGTACTCCACAGCGTGGCTGGCAAGAAAGGGTCTAAAAGAAGAAAAACTAATGACATGGCCTCCTTGTTCACCTGATCTGAACCCCATAGAGAACCTGTGGTCCCTCATCAAATGTGAGATTTACAAGGAGGGAAAACAGTACACCTCTCTGAACAGTGTCTGGGAGGCTGTGGTTGCTGCTGCACGCAATGTTGATCGTGAACAGATCAAAGCACTGACAGAATCCATGGATGGCAGGCTTTTGAGTGTCCTTGCAAAGAAATGTGGCTATATTGGTCACTGATTTGTTTTTGTTTTGTTTTTGAATGTCAGAAATGTATATTTGTGAATGTTGAGCTGTTATATTGGTTTCCCTGATGAAAATAAATAATTGAAATGGGTATACATTTGTTTTTTGTTAAGTTGCCTAATAATTATGCACAGTAATAGTCACCTGCACACACAGATATCCTCCTAAAATAGCTAAAACTAAAAAAGCCCCACTCCAACTTCCAAAATATTCAGCTTTGATATTAATGAGACTTTTGGGTTCATTAAGAACATGGTTGTTGTTCAATAATAAAATTAATCCTCAAAAATACAACTTGCCTAATAATTCTGCACTCCCTTATATAGAATGTAGCCTAACTTAAACAGATCTTTGATATATGTAGCCGTCTAAGGCAGCCTAACTAAAATGGATCTTTGAAAAATAAAGCAGTCTGTGGCAGCTTGACTTAAATGGAATTTTGATGTATATAGGCGTCTAAAGCCCACCTAGCAAAAATGGATCTTTGAAATCTATTGCAGTCTGTGGCAGACCAGCTAAATGGATCTTTGACGTCTATGCCAATCTACCGAAAACAGATTTTTTTCATAAGTAGCTCTCTAAAGTAGACTAGGTTTAATGCACAGGTGTGAAACATCCGGCCAGTGGGCGGATCAGGTTGCATTTGGCCCCAGAGACAACACCCACAGAAGCTCAAGAGAAAAATGAGATGCAGTTTTAAGTTTTTCTATCTCTCTCTCCTTTTCTTTCTTCCCCTTTCACTCTCTCATTTTCTTTTTCTTTCCTTTACTCTTTCCCTTTTCCTCTCTCCTTTTTAATCTCTATTTTTCTCTTCATATCTATCTTTTTCCTCATCATCTTTCATACACTCTCACACTCTTTGTCACTCTCTCTCACTCCTTTCTCTTCCTTCCTTCCTTTATTTTTTTATATCAACGTGTCTTTCTCATTCTTCATCATTCTATTGTTCACTTTCTTGTTCCCCCCTCTCTCTTGTAATCTCTCTCCCTCTCAATCTCTTTTTTCTTCTCACTTTTGTTCATTTTTCTCTCATTCTCTTTTTATTCCCCCCTTCTTGTCGTCTCCCTTTTGTTCTCCCTTCCTCATTTTCTCTTTTGTTCTCTCTCTTGTTCTCTCTTTTCTTTTCCTTCTGTTGATCCCTCTCTCTTGTTCCCTCTCTCTCATTCATTCATGTCCCTCTTGTTATTGTTCTCTCTTTTGTTCTTGTTCTCTCACTTGTTGTCTCCCTTTCTCCCTCTTGATCTCTCTCTCTGTGGTTATTGCTTTTGATTTCTATATCTTTTGTTCTTTCTCTCCCCTCTTGTTTTTGTTCTCGTTCTTGTTCTCTCTCTCGATTTCTATTCTCTTGTTCCCTCTCTCTTCCTCTCTTAAATTTAATAGTTCGGCCCCCAATAGTGTATTTCTTCTACCATGTGGCCACTGAGTCCAATTGTGTTCGACACCTCTGCTCCAACGGATCTGTGACGTCTACAGCTGTCTTAGGAAGCCTAGCTTAAATGGATCTTTAACGTCAATAAGCTATGGCCACAAACATTTTTTTTATTTTTAACATCCCATCTGTTTGCATAAGCACACACACAATAATACAGGCAAAAACAAATTACCGCAAAGCTGACCCCAGAAAATGAGGGGATCTTGGAGTAGATTTTACGGGCCTCTTTGGCTAAATTTTCCTGGGAGGTTCCAGTCACGTCGATGTAACAGCAGTCAGAACTTGCATAGTGGCAGGAGATGGCCTGAAAAATAGGGAAGTAATTTGCCATTCGGCTTCACTGGAGAGGGAATGAGTTCTGGGTAACCTTCCGGAATCCTTGCGACAAATTCGTTCCCGAGCCGTGAATCAGCAGAGGGTGAAAGAAGACCGTGTCGCCCTTCTCCATTTCCAGGTACACCCTGGAGTGCTGCGGGTCATAGTTGCGAATGCCGTGATACATCACGTTCACCCCGCCCTGAAAAAAATAGGGGAGTTTTGCGATGTTCAAAAAAATGTACAGTCTCATTCATTTTCTTAAAAGGACAGTTTGGCGCCTCTTAGTGGTTAAATTATTAAAAAGAAATATTTTACTAGTCAAAAATACATGCCGAAGTTAACTTTTATTAGAAAAATCGTACATCAAGAAATTTCTATTCCTTACACTGTGGAATCGCCATGTGTGTACATATACCGTGACTATGGAGCGCACCTGATTATAAGATGCACCCAATACATTTTTAAAAGAAAAAACATTTTGTATAACATAGGCCGCACCTGACTATAATCCACATTTGACCTGTGCTGGCTTCATCATCCTTAAACAGGCACTACCCTATTCACACTTTATTCAAGTCAAGTCAAGTCACATTTATTTATATAGTCCTTAATCACAAAAATGTCTCAAAGGACTGCACAGGATTACAATTACAAAATTACACAATTACCTGATCTTAAACCAGCATGCGGGCAAGGAACAACTCAAAAACCTCAGTGTGAGGAGAAAAGAGAAACGTTGAGAAAGGACTTCACATGTGGTAATCCCCCTTCACACCTATTTGTTTTTTTTCTTCCCTAAAATTAATGAACTAAGGATTGCTTATTTCTTAACACACCCCTTTGAACTATTTGCCCAATTGCATAGCTTTCGGAGAGTGCCTATAAAGAATGCTGAGTCTTATTTGTTTTCTGAGAATCTACTGCACCTACTGGTAACTTGTCTGGCAAGTAACAATAAAAAATATACTAAAAACTGATATTCTGGTTAGTCACATTGCACTGCTATTATTTTGAACAGCACTGTACATCCTTGAGTCCTAACAGATAAAATATGAAATTTCGGGGATTTCCGGGCTGGTCCTGGAAAATCAAGTTAACTGGTCTGACAGCAACCCGACCAGAATATTACATTTCGGGTTTTCTTCAGGCGCGGTCGTGTCAGTCAAGGTAATTAGTCGGGATCAGGCGAATATCAACACTTGCTGGCAGAGTCGGGTCGGGCTGGATTTTGTAGGCCCGATCTTAACTCTGCTTCTCAGGGAGCATAATCGAAAGAGCCTGTTTTCTAAACAAAGCTGTTCTCTTGGGAGCGACCGGTAAGGAGCAGTCACGTTTCACATGACAACGCCATAAAGACAAACCACCAGAGCAGGCGTTTGAGCATCATTTTCACACACTTTTCTTTCTTCTTTATTTCATGCATGGTTTATAGAGTCAGACTGACACGAAACATGGCAATGGCAACAATTTCAAACATTTTCAAGTACTTCATCCTGACAGTAAAACACTAAATATTAAAATTCAAGCATTTTCAAGGATTTCAAGCACCTGTACGAACCCTGGTTATTGCACTTATTTTCATTGCACTATCGTTACGATCCACTATTCTCTTTCATTCACCAATATTGCACTATGATAACAATTTAGGCCAGTCTATATGTGTATATTTTTTTCCAGGACCGTTGCCAGACATGGGTCTCAAGTGGGGCATATCAAATGGATGAGAACAAATATGATTATATACTTTTTGACCTCCAGCCCCTGAAAATGTTTGGTGGCATAAGACCTATCTGTAAATATGTAGAATTTAAGTTATTCATTTAACCACTAAACTTGAAGACGGACATCGTTGCAGCGAACATCTGACGACCCAGTTTCTTGTCTAAAATGAAAATCCATGAGTGCGCACTGTGTGGTGGTCATTGTCATGGCTACTGTCTGGTTAAAAATTTCCTCTGTAAAAAATAAATTGAATGTGGTGACAGGACTACGGTTTGCTGCAACAAAGTTGGCTTGGGGTCCGGCAGTGTCGGAGGCACAAAGTGGCCAGCTACTTTGTGTGTTGACCACATAATTTTTTCATTTTTCGATCACCAAATGTTTTGTCCACTAACGTCTTCTTTCGCATCATCTTGCACATTCTTGTCACCCAGATCCTCCTCCATGTTCTTTTCCTTTGACATCCTCACCCGGTTCATTGTCGTCAGGAACCTGTCCCCCTTCTGCCAAGCAACCGGGTTCAAAATCCTCATCGGAATAATCCGAGGGGTCAGAGGAAAAAAAAAATCTTCCGGTTCAGTTTTTGCTCCATGACCAAATGCAGTGCTTCATTGGCTGAGTATTTCCTTTCCATCCTGCCCAAGTCAGTGTTGGTAGGTAATGGTCGCTCGGTTGATTTGGCCCCCTATATATATCCTGTACAGGTCTTGATCCTTTCGAATTCAAGCAGCTGACCAATAATATTTGAGAGTAAAACCAATTTTTATTTGAATTGTTTACCTTTCTCACGGTAATCATTTCGATCTTTCTTTCCCACCAATCAATCAGTTGTTTATCTTTGAAGCAGTGCAGGGTGAACACGCCTGCAAGTGCTTTGGCTGTGCCAAGAGGCACACATGCAATTCAAGTTCACGACACTTGGTTTTGCAACAAAGTAGAAGGCACGACAATTCTTTTCCATTGCAGAGACTTCTACAAAAGAATTGTCGCACACGTGATGTACAACGGTGTCCAAAACCAGAATAATGGGTGCTGCAGTCAGTGGTTTGGCGGCAAAATTATTATCATATTATACATACTGTATTTGGACTTTCGCGCCACTCAAAATAATTTTTTAACTTTGTATACAATTGACTCCACGGTACTATAGAGAAAAATACCAAAATCCTGGGTAACTCTTTGAAATACACCAGGTTTATGATAAATCAAAGATAATGATTTATAATGGATGTCTATCCATCCAAATAATGTACATAGCATGCTTTGTGAACAGTTTGTGTTTGGCTCCTAAATGCAATACCATATAAAGAACAGCACAATGCAATTTTAAACATCTAAATGGGAAATTTAAGTGTTTACTTTTAAATGCTCTCTCTTTGATCAAAAATAAAAAGCATTAACTGTAAATGTACATAATATGTACCTGCATTCCACGAGGGTTAAAGTTGCTTAGTATAAAAAAGGTTTAAATGAGTTTAAAGGTCACGGCAGAATGAAAAAAACGTTACTGTAATGTATTTTTGTTTTAAACTATTAATCTTTTTCCCTTCTTTTGCTTCTTTTGTTTCTTTTCCACTCTAGTTTTTACTTATTTTTTTCTGATTTCGTTCTTCATTATTCTTTATTTTATTCTTCTATTTTATCCTAGCTTTTTAATTCATCTTTTTTGACTTTTTCCTCCTTTTCTTATTATTTTCTGCTTGTTTTCTTATATTTCCTTTTTCCTTTTGTTTCTTTATTTTGTAGCCCATTTTCTTGCTTTATTATTGTTTCTTTTTTCTTTCCTTTTTCCTTTTGTTTTTTATCTTCTTTTGTTTTTAATTTTCTTCCTTTTTCTTGCTCTTTTTCAATTTTTTCTTTGTCCTTTTTACTTTTATCCCTTTGGTTTATTTTTTTAAATTGTTTTAATATATTTTATTTCCATCCATCCATTTTCTTCCGCATATGTGATGTTGGGACGTGGGGGCTGCTGCCTTAGCAGGTAAGCATAGACCTCCTTATCTCTAGCCACTTCATTCAGCTCTTCCGACGGGATCCCAAGGCGTTCCCAGATCAGCCTAAAGCAGACCAGCCTAAAGTAGCATGTTTTGGGTCGTCCCCGGGCCTTCCTGCCAGTGGGCAGGAGACAATATTTTGGGACACAATTTCCGGATGTGGGTTACCGGGGGTCCCCCCTCTCGAGCCAAGCCTGTAGGGGTTGGGTCCCCTGGCTAGCGCCTGGTGGCTCACGGGTCAAGCTGGGCACAATCGGAAGGGACAAATTGGGTCCCTCTTCCCATGGGCTAACCATCTGTGGTAGGGGCTGGATAGCAGCCAAAGAAGCACCGATCGTGGGCTACAGAAACTTGGCTATATTTTATTTAATATTTTTTTGTCTTTTTATTTCAGACTGCCTTCACCACTATGTCCAGTTTCCTTTGTGTGGGCAGAGCGTGTCCATGGGTAGGCACTGCCCAACCTGCCACTTGGTAACGCCCCTGTTTTTTCTGCCATTTATCATCATAGTCTTTTTCTTTTTAAATCTTTGAAATCTTTATATGTTTTACTCAGGAATACCATGTCTAATCTCGTTGCATACTACGTTGATATCAATGACAATCAAGACAATTCAATTCAATACATAGCAACAATATGGATGCAGCTCCCAAACGCAGCCTCACCTCCCAGTCCGGGTACTGGTGCTCCTTGAGGGTTCCGGTGTGCGTCCCCGGCAGGACTACCAAGCATCCATTCTGACGGTTGACCTGCTCCAAAGCCGTCCAAGCGCAGACGATGCGCTCGGCCGGTCGGAACGGGAAGTAATGGAGATCCTGATGCATCGGGTGGCGGGACGTCTTCTTTCCTGCACATCAAAAAGATCTCATGAGTATGAAAGTAAACAGCCTGGATACAGCAACCCCACACTATGCCCTTTCACTTTATGGTCCAGAAGAAGCTATTTTAGAAAAGCAAGGCTTCTTAGGGGTCATTTTCACTCACTTTTTGGATTTTTTTCTTCATTTATTAAGTGGGTATAGAGTCATTCTGCCAAGAAACATGTCAATGGCAACAATTTAAATAATTTTCAAGCACTACACCCAAAATTCAAGCATTTTCCTAACCTTGAAAACATTAAAATTCAATCATTTTCAAGGATTTCAAGCACCTATACGAACCTTCGATATGAGATTGTCTTTATTGTCATTAACATAAACTCCCAATTTATTTTTCTGTGCAACCCAGGTGTAGATAAATTTTTTTAGTTAAAGGATAGAATAAGATAAAATATTCGTATGCAAAAAAGGAAACGACTCTGTACAAAAATTCTGTCTATATGTACATAAAGATGCGGCTGAGTAGAAAAAGGGCGTTAAGTATAAGGTGGGAAAACTAAAACCCGTGGGCCAACTGTGGCACGTCAAGCTTTTTCATACAGCCCGCCAAACCTAAATGGTCAAACTTAAATTACCATTTAAATGATAGTATACATAGTACTACTTATAAAAAAGATTTTTTTGTGCCAACTCTGTCCCCATTGTCCCACTGAGTCTACAACAGGCATGTCCAAAGTCCAGCCCGGGGGCCACTTACGACCTGCAATCAAATTTTTACTGGCCCGCAGCTTCTGTCATAAAATTCATAAAATGTGGCTCACCAGTAATGTTGAGGACAAATACATTTGTACGAAGAGAAAATCACCATTTCACCATATGATTGGCAGTAACACTTTAGGCAACTCCCGCTTAAGTTTCTGTGAGAATTTTAACCCACCCCATTTCCAACGTGTCGACTGTAAATAAAAAAAGTACAGTTGACTGTAAGGGCTGCTGCTTGCAGGGCAAGTGCAAATGAGTATTTTTTCACCCAAATCCGGAACAGCTGCGTCTGCCTAATTTGCTAAGAGACTGTAGCTCTTTTTGAAGAATATTATATCAAGAGGCACTGCCAACATGCAGACTACAAAAAGCTAACAACATGAAAGCTGTGAAAAGGTGAAGCAACTGGAAACTGTTTTAACGACACAGCAGTGCTTTTTCACGAGACCCTGCGGGTCAAATGAAAATGCTACAAAGGCAAGCTACAAGGTCGCTATGCTGACCGCCAAGCACTGCAAACCATTGAAAGAGGGTGAATTAATTAATGACTGTTCAAAGATTGCCAAGCTAAATAGTCCGTCGACACACATTTCTGCTAACCAGATTCTGCCCGCTTACTGAAAAGTTTGGAAACCCCTGGTCTACAATGGAAATACTACTACACAATTACTCCAAAATAAAATATTAAGTTTCATGCTTAATAATAAGAAACTTAGATATTATTTGGCTTTCATTCTGAAAAGAAAAAAAAACAGTATATAAATAAATAAAAAAATACTACTGGACTTGACAGTTCTGGGAAAAAAAACACTCTCAGTATGGTAGTAGTGGCTGGATGTTCCTGTCACGCACAAATGCAGCGGCTCACAGCTCTTCAGCTAATTTTCTATTTATTACCATTCTCTTGTCTTTTATGCTTTCTTTTCTGAACACATGCGTGGCCAATAATACCTATAGTCGGGAGGAACTTATACAATCGGGTCTGCGTCTAAATTTAGACTTTTTCTACCACTTTTGATATCCCGCAAGAGATACAAAGGGATCCAGGATCTCCGTGCATGGCCAACTCACTTACGAAGCTACGGAGACGGCGTAGGGATCGTAAACAAAAGCGGGGCTGTCGCTCGGGCAAGTGTGCTAAGCCAAGGGAGCTATATCGGCAAAACGGCAGAGAAGGACACTAAGATGATGGCATTGTGACTAATTCCACCAATATTTTTTCATCGATCTTGCCTGTCAACCGACGCCTGAGACTCAACATGCCCGAACGGCGACATCTTGTGACGATTTCCACAAAGACTTCAGCTAAGTTAAACGATTCAGCAAAGCTAAAATTTCGTCTTTTGAATATTAGATCGCTTGCTCCTAAAGCTTTACCCGTTGATTATATTATTTGTGATTACAAACTTAACCTGATTGGCCTGTGTGAAACTTGGTTGAGACCGGATGAGTTTTTACCGTTACATGAGGCTTCTCTTCAAGACTACGTGAGCTGTCATGTAGCACGCTCTTTGAAGAAGGGTGGCGGTGTTGCGCTAATTTCTGAAAAAAATACTCCAACTTACTCCCCGTACCTCTAATAATTATAAGGCGTTCGAGGCTCTTGTTATGCGGTCCTCCTTAATGTCAATTTATGTAGTAACTATTTACGGTGCACCCGGACCATACGCAGTTTTCTTAGAGGAATTCTCTGAACTGTTGTCTGACCTAGTAACCTATCCAGACAAAATAATTATTATGGGGGACTTTAACATTCATATCAACTCCCCACTCAGTTCACCTACTGTTGCGTTATGGTCTCTAATTGATACATTTGGTTTTAATCAATTGGTTGATTTGCCGACTCAAAGACGGAAACACGCTAGACTTGGTTCTGACTCGAGGAGTTTCAACCTCAAACGTGACGGTGTTACCGTGTAGTACTGTTATTTCTGATCATTATTTAGTTACATTTGAGGTGCTGGGTAAATGTAGTATTAAAAAAAATGAAGGATTTAGCGGACGCAATATAAGCACTGGCATAGTTTCTAAGCTCTCTGATCTTCGTTCAGGAGCAGTTGCGTCGTTTCCTTTATATAAAGGCTCTATTGACTCACTCATGAATGAGTTTAATGCTCCCCTGGATAGTGTCCTGGAGTCAGTAGCACCCATACGGCTTAAATCACGAGATTTCTTGTTTAATTGTCTGCTCCTATCTTCTGTGTTTTTCTTCCCGTTTAACAACTACACTTTGGATGACTTTCTATCCTATGGACATGGGTTTTAGCGCACAAAAATGTGTTTATCCGAGGAATCAACTCCCTGCCCTGAAGAATTCTCGTGCCGGCGTGATGAGGGGGCCTATGGTGGAAGAAGAGCCGGAGCTAGCTAAGCGGCTAGCGGCTTTATAAGTCTTCGGTACCATCCGTAATCATGGTAAATGTAAACTCACTACCAAATAAGACCAGCAAGTGCTGGTGGAAAACATCGAAGCGCACAGGGAGCGCAGTCACTGTGTTTTGCGGAAACGTGGCTCACGTTTAGCATCCCGGACGCTAACGTTTAGCCACCCGCAGCTACCCGGAGCTATTCCGGCTTCTGCACCGCTATACAGAGACACGAAAGCCTACGGGAATCGGAGAGGAGACGGACTCGCTAACACGAGGTGGTGTATCCCTGGACACAAAGAAAAAGATTTCCATCTGCCACAGGGATGTCGAACTTTTGGACTGGCGTGTGACGTCATCCACTCCGCTACAAGCACCCCTAGGGCATCATGTTAATCTGTTAATAAACAACAAGGTAGACTGCTGGAAGTGTGAATTTCCCTACGGGGATGAATAAAGTATCTATCTATCTATCTAAAAGATGCACGCCTTGGTTTACTGATGAAACTAGATCGCTTAAACAAGAATGCAGGAAATCTGAATGAAAATGGCGCGCTACCAAGCTTGAGATTTTCCCTCAAACGTGGTGTGACAACTTGTTGCAATGTAAAACACCCCTTGCCTCCGCAAAATCAGCCTCTTTTTCGAAGGTGATTGCGGCACAAAAGAAGAACCCCAAAATCCTTTTCGACACTGTAGCATTGCTAACGAGGCAACAGATTATCCCAGATTGCTCTACCCATTAAGCCCATGACTTTATGGTCTTCTTTAATAAGAAGATTCAATACATACGGGAAGAAATTTCTAAAGACACTGTTAATACATCACATATAAAAAGGGCTGAAATATATAGTGGCTGCCCAGGGAATTTTTCCCGATTTAGTGATCTGTCACTCGATAATCTTAAACAGGTGGTCAATACGGCCAAACCGACGACTTGCCTGTTTGACCCGCTTCCGGGTTCGCTGATCAAAGGTCTTTTTGGGGTCCTTGGACCTTCAGTTCTAAATATTATAAACATATCACTCTCCTCGGGTGTAGTTCCAGAGGCTTTTAAGTCCGCTGTTATCAAACCTACACTGAAACGACCCAACCTTGATCCAGAAAGCTTATGTAATTATAGCTAAATGATTTTATATCCGATAACAATCTTTTTGAATTTACTATTTGAATTTTGCAATCAGGATTCAGGGCTAACCACTCTACTGAGACAGCCCTGATTAAGGTAGCCAATGATCTTCTACTGACATTGGACTCCGGCGCTTCATCACTCTTGCTGCTGCTGGACCTTAGTGCTGCTTTTGACACTGTGGACCATAATATCTTACTAGAATGGTTGGAAAAAATGGATTGGTCTCTCAGGAACCGTCCTCTTATGGTTCAGATCCTACCTCTCAGATACGACGCACTGTGTTAAATATGGTGCAATGACATCTGAGCTTTAGTGTTACCTGTGGTTTTCCGTAGGGTTCAGTACTCGGCCCCCTTCTTTTCAGCATTTACATGCTTCCATTAGGTGATATTATTCACAAGTATAATATCAGTTTCCATTGCTACGCAGATGACACTCAACTATATCTTCTGATGGAGGAATCTGCCACACTAAATTGTGGAAATTTGGAAGCCTGCCTCACTGAGAAAAAAGAGTGGATGTCACTCAACTTCTTGCGCCTTAACTCTGAAAAGACCGAAATGTTAGTTATTGGTCCATCTAAATGCTGTGACTTGTTCTCAAAAACTGCTCTGAACATTGACAAATGTAAGACCACCCAGAGTGACTCAGTTGAAAATGTAGGTGTCATATTTGACCCCGATCTGTCCGTTCAAACACACGTGAAAAATATTACTAGAACAGCTTTCTTCTATCTTCGCAACATTGCTCAAATTCGTCCTATGCTGTCTCAGTCAGATGCGGAGATTATAATTCACGTGTTTGTTACTTCCCGTATTGATTACTGTAATGCACTACTCTCCGGTCTCCCAAAGTCCCAAATCAAGAGCCTTCAGCTGGTAAAAAATGCTGCAGCAAGGCTTTTAACCAAGACAAGAAAGTTTGATCACATTACGCCGATTTTAGTTAACCTGCATTGGCTCCCTGTTAGCTTAAGATGTTATTTTAAGGTTCTCTTGGAATTACACAAAATTATGCATGGACTTGCTCCCTCATATCTTTCAGATTTAATTTCCCCCTATGTTCCGGTCCGGAGCCTTCCTTCTGAAAGCGCTGGTCTACTAGTGATCCCAAGAGCCAAGAAGAGTTCCGCAGGTTCGAGAGCGTTCTCCATCCAGGCCCCGGTGCTGTGGAATGCTCTTTCCCCTGAGATTCGATCTGCAACCTCAGTGAAAATGTTTAAATCTAAGCTTAAAACACACTTTTACTCTATATCATATGAATAACCCATACTTTATGTTGATAATATGTGTATAATTTGCCCTCATGTAGGTTAATTGTCTGTAATAATAGTTTGCAATAGTCTTCAATCTGTGCAGCCCTTTGAGACTCTTTGTGATTAAGGGCTATACAAACAAACATGACTTGACTTGACTATTGCTTTCTTGGTGAAAGTGATTTATGGCGAAGACCTTTGCTCTCCTCTTGAATCACCTGGATAAATGGATTGAGAGTCAGGGATTGTGCGGCCCACGATACCCTGTGCAGTTCTAACCACCCGCGCCAGTTGTTTCCTCTCATTTGCCTTGCAGCTGCAATACCACACGATCACTTTGAGGCACAGAATGTAGCTCCGTAAAAGTTGAGGAGCAGCCGAAGAGAGAGAGCAGCCTGTTTAAGTTTCCTGAGGAAGAGGATTCAATGCTGAGTCTTCTTCACCAGGCGGCAAGTGTTCATAGACCAGAAAAGGTCTAATATAATGTGGAAGCCAAATAATTTCATGTTGCCCACATGCTCCACCACAAAAAGGGTGTGTGATCAGTCTTTCTGGACCTCATTAGTCTTCTCAGCATTAAATACAAGGTTGTTTGGTGAGCACCACTGTGAGAGCTGGTGTTTCTAATTTCTGTATTGGGTCTCGTTGTTGCCTGAGATGAGACACACCAGTATAGTGTCGTCCGCAAACTTTACGACTATTGTTGGGATAGGTGGCAGCACAGTTGCGAGTAAATAGGATGAATAGGGCTGGGATGACCAAACACCTCTGTGGTGTGCCCGTGCTGAGGAACAGATGGGAAGATGTTGTCTTCTCCATTTTCACCACCTGAGGCCTGTTGATGAGAACATCTCTGATCTAGTGGCACAATAACTCAGGCAGTTCCACTGCATGTAGCTTCAGCGCCAGCTTGTCAGGGATGATGGGTGTTGAAAGCTGAGTAAAGTCGACAAACAGCTGCTTGGCATATATGTTTGGCTGAGGCAGATGGGTCAGGTTTTTGTGCAGGTTGATGGGGACAGCATCCTCTTTGGACCAATTTCTCTTTTCTTGTTTCTATGCATCTATGTGCCTTTATTGGATTTATTTATCACCCCTCTTTAGTGGATCGATCTTTTTGCCATTATTTTCGGGGATCTATTGTTGTTCGAACATGGTGTCTGCCTTCCGCCGGTGGAGGGCCATCTCTCTGCCCTCTGTCGTGGATCGAGCTATCTATCTGCCCTTTCTTCATGGATCAATTTATCTACAGGATAAAAAACTGATGTAAAACTGTCTTATATCTATCTTTATTCCCGGAATATTCTTCACTTATTTAAATAATTGTTGTTATTTAGATACATGTTTCTTTAATATTTTGGGTACTTTTAATAAAAGTAAGTAAAAGGAAATACCTATTTTTAATTAAATCTAGTTTTTAGTACTAAATTAGCTTTATGGGGTCGCCATATATGTTGTGTAGGTTTATATGCTAGTCCATACGGTATATACTATTTTGTTAATGTTCTTTATCTGGGATGTCGAGGGTTCAGTTAGCTATGCAGTACCATTGTTTCTTATCCCCCGCAATTTTGCTTTGCAATTATTACCTCAGATCACATTCATGTCTTATCCCAAGGGTCTACTGTATATTTCTTAATTACAGTTTTAAAGTCTGGAGGGTTCAATACCAGTGTCTGGAGGCTTGTTGATGAGCATGGTGTGCATCGCCATGATGTTCGGTCCAGTGAAACACTGCACATACTTAAGAATCTGTCAAGACAGAAGATCATCAGATGTTCTTGGTTGCTACCAGAGATCAAAAATTCAGAAGAGCTGAAAGATTTCATACCTGTGGTAAGGTGCAGTAGCGGAAAAGTTCCGGAGACTCTTGGAAGTCTTGGATTTTGGTGACGGCTTTCTGATCATTAACAAACTCGGACTTGTCCAGCTTGACGTCTCTCATCAAGAACAAACCAGGAACCGTGGTTTCCCTTCGACAAATTCGCTCGAATTCCTTCCTGCAAAAAGGTTATTTTCCTCCATGCCATGCTTTGCCATATTCTATTTAAATTTGTGACCTGAACAAGTTGATGTCCTTGTTGGCTACGAGGTTCTTGACGACGAGAAAGCCATTTTGTTCGTAGTAGAGACGGTCTTCTGGTGTCAGGAGGTCACACTCCAACGTATATCTGTTAGTCAAAATAATTTCATCAGGTTATGACTTACCAATCTTTTTTTATTTATCTTTAGATCTGTTGCTTATCAACCTTTATCAAGCGTCGAGGTACTTTTTTTCACTAACTAGCGCAAGAGGCACAAGGTTTGACATGAATTTCTAAATTAGCAACTTAGCTAGATGGCATGCTTAATAGCTAAATAGGTAGCCTCATAGTTACCTATAAAGGTAAAAAGGAAAAAAAACTAAAACGGGCGCTGGATGGATAGCTAAATGTAAAAAGCCATCTAAATAGCCAGATCGAAAGCTAAAAACAAAGCTAGATAGCTATATAGAAAGGAGGCCAAAAATTGCGTGATGACTAGGAGAAAAAGTTAAAATGTTCTCAATAGCATAAAAAAAAGTAAAACATTAGCTAGATAGCTTGCTAAAAAGCTAAAAAAGTACAAAGATAGCTAGTTCCAAAGCTAAAAATGAAGCCGGATAGCTAGCTAAAACCACATATTTTGCTATTTGCCTTATGAAATCCATTAATTGAAATTTAGTTTTGTACTTCCTGTAAATCAATAAAAAGATGAATGAATACATTTGTTAAATAGATCCCCGATTTCTTAATTTAGCGCTTAAAGTATAATGATCAATCCTGGAATATATTTTATTTTTCCTTGTAGACCATGAACTTGAATGTATTTATTTGAATTTCTAAAATAATAATTCACATTATTACTTTGTTACAGTGTTATTACGATGTGAATTATTACTAAATGGGGAGAAATAGACTCTGTCAACCAATAAAAAAAAAACATTTTACTAGAAAATCACAGTGACCCAGCACTCGTGAGGTATTTTCAGAACAGGGCTGCGGACACCCCAACTGTCCTCAGGGGGCACTCTGGTGCCCCCAGACATCACTTTGGAGACCCCTGCTGTAGATGATCCACCTGCGCCTTCTGCTGACCACCACAAAGGTAAGAAATCCTATTCATAATTCTTTTCTTTATCCTTTTTTTTTAATTTTGACACGTTCATGATAGCGTAATCTTTCATACGGAAGATTACGATAACACGAACGTACGATTAGCCTGGGTTAGCTTTAGGTTTACGTTTAACATTCAAGGTAAACAATCGGGGTGTTGGAACGGAGCCCCCTGTCCAATGAACCGCTCACCACTTGTTGTGGAGACCCGGGTGCTAAATTACTTGTAAACGACCTGTTTTTTTAATTTTTACACGTTCATGTTACCGTAATCTTTCGTACGGAAGATTACGATAACGCAAACGTACGATTAGCCTGGGTTAGCTTTATGTTTACGTTAAACATTCAAGTTGTTGGAACGGATTAAAACGATTTACATTATTTTTAATGGGAAAAATGATTTTGGTGATCGAACAAATCGGTTTTCGAACAGGGTTCTGGAACGGATTATGGTCGAGAACCGAGGTTCCACTGTGTGTATATATATATATATATATATATATATATATATATATATATATATATATACATATATGTATATATTTGGGACACAGACTTATTTCAGAGATTTGATCAAATCATCAAACATCACACAATGAAATAAAATGTGCTGTATTATTGGCTTTTGTCTGGAGAACGGGTTTGTCTGTTTTGTAGTATTTAAACCATATGGTGTGGCGCTCTCAAAATTTAAAAACATTGTTTTTAATGTCACTTTAGGTCAAAAAGATGAAATTATTTGTGTTAATTTCTGAACTTTTTAATTTTGTGTGTGGCATTAAATTCAGAGGTGTTTGCTGAGCTCTTCAGCATGTGCAAAATAGCTCTCACCCTTCCAGCCAGCAATGCTGCATGTGAGACAGGTTTTTCAGCTTTAAAGGTCATCAAAAATCAATTGCAGACAACCATGCTTGATGGCAGGCTAAGCCATGGGTGTCCACACCTTTCAGAAATCGGGCCGGATTTCGTACACTGAAAATGTGTGAGGAACGACTATTCAGGTCAAGTCAAGTCATTTTTATTTGTATAGCCCTTAATCAAAGAGTCTCAAAGGGCTGCACAGGTTATTACACAGACTATTTTTCAGACTATTATTACATTATCCCCTGATCTGGAACCAAGATGATGGCAAGGAAAAAAAAACCCTCAACATGAGGAAAATGAAGAAACCTTGAGAAGGGACCGCACATGTGGCAGCCCCCTTTCAGGATTACCAGTCAGGAAAGGATGTTGCAATCACAAATAATACAGAGATATTGTCCACGAAAAGTATAGGCTATTCATATGCTATAGAGCAGCAGTGTGTTTTAAGCTTAGATTTAAACATTTCCTCTGAGGTTGCAGATCGAAACCACAGCACAGGTGCCCGGATGGAGAAGGCTCTCGAACCAGCGGGACACTTCTTGGCTCTTGGGATCACGAGAAGACCGGCGCTCTCAGAACGAAGGCTTCGGACTGGAACATAGGGGGAAATCAGATCTGAAAGATATGCGGGAGCAAGTCCGTGTATGATTTTGTATAATACTAAGAGAACCTTGAAATCACATCTTAGGCTAACAGGGAGACAATGAAGGTTAGCCAAAATCGGCGTGCTGTGATCGTACTTTTTTGTCCTAGTTAAAAGCCTCGCTGCAGCATTTTGTACCAGCTGAAGACTCTTGATTCTGGACTTCGGGAGACCGGAGAGTAGTGCATTACAGTAATCGAGACGGAAGGAAACAAACGCGTGAATTATGATCTCCGCATCCGAATTTTAGCAATGTTGCGAAGATGGAAGAAAGCTGTTCTAGTAATTTTCTTCACAAGTGTTTGAAAAGACAGATTGGGGTCAAATATGACACCTAGATTTTTAAGTGAGTCACTCTGTGTGATGTGAAATTTGTCAATGTTCACAGCAGTTTTTGAGAATAAGTCACGGGATTTAGATGGACCAATAACTAACATTTCGGTCTTTTCAGAGTTAAGACGCAAGGAATTGAGTGACATCCACTCTTTTATCTCGGTGAGGGAGGCCTCCAAATTTCCACAATTTAGTGTGGCAGATTCCGTAGCAGTGGAAACTGATATTATACTTCCGAATAATATCACCTAATGGAAGCATGTAAACGCTGAAAAGAAGGGGGCCAAGCACCGAACCCTGCAGAACACCACAGGTAACACTAAAGGGCTCAGATGTCATTTCGCCATATTTAACACAGTGCGTCCTATCTGAGAGGTAGGATCTGAACCCCGAGAGGACGGTTCCTGAGAGACCAATCCATTCAGCCTGTCATTCTTTGAACAGTCTTTAATAAATTCACCATACGTCAAAGGTTTGCAGTGCTTGGCGATCAGCTTCACAACCTCATAGCTCGCCTAAGTACAATTTTCCTTTGACTCAGAGTCTGGTGAAAAAGCACTGCTGTAACAGTAAAACATCCTTCAGTGGCAATTTCACAGTGTTCGTTTTCAGTTAGCTTTCTGAAGTC
The DNA here is from genome assembly GCF_059441175.1 of Urocampus carinirostris. Lineage (NCBI taxonomy): Eukaryota > Metazoa > Chordata > Actinopteri > Syngnathiformes > Syngnathidae > Urocampus > Urocampus carinirostris. Next base: position 40,180,216 of record NC_142359.1, read on the forward strand.
AGCTTATTTCGTCTAGGAGTGCTCCTTGATATTATATTCTTCGAAAACAGCCAATCTCTTGGCTAATTAGGCAGATGCAGTGGTTTTGGATTTTGGTGAAAAAGAATACTCCAATTTCCACTTCTCCTGGAACGGCCGACACAATATTCAACTCTTATTTTGAGAGTTAAGCTCTTAGTGAAGACCAGCTTCATACCTCAATACTGTGAAATGCTAGAACTAAGAAATATGTCAATTGTTTAACTCAGGTCGAAACTGCAATGTTTTCTACTGTGCAATTTGTCGGTGTACCTTTGTTCTTTTGAAGTTGGATGTCATTATTTTTTGCATTAAATGAACAACGACTATTTTCACTCATGTTCTATTGCTTTATCAATTCTAAGAAAGCTGCGACTTACAATGATAACAAACAATAACAATTTGTATTAAATATTTGATCATGGAAATTGATTTAAAATAAAATTGTGTCGTCACTGAGGACCAACACTTTAAAGAAGAGGTGTTACTTCTAACACCTTCTTTAAAGTGTTACAAATTACCAAATTTTGAAAAAATAGTCTAAATCATACTTTACTGTTTGGCAACCTGCTGCGCCACTAAAACACAGATAGCATACTGCTAAACTTGCAAGGCTATGATGTTTATGGCAACAGTATACTGGGCAACAACAGGTGGATACACATTTTTTTTTTTAAATTTATTTATTTATATTATTATTCAGCCAGTATCAACCATCAACATGATATCTACCGGAAATCATGTTGTCACGCGAAGCTATCAACGTGACTCGTCGCCTTCGATCGGCGCCGGGTTTTTAGACCCAACTGCTGTGTTGGGAGTCATTAGGTAAAATGTAATAACTGTGAGAGTACATGTTTAAAGTAATAGTGTAAGCTAAAGACAAGCCAATGCTGAACTTACCGGATTGATGACGGCTCCTATTCCTTTGTGGAGAAGAAGGGTTTTAACTCTCGAGACAGAGTCTTGTTCTTGGGCGAAAATGTGTGAAATGGAATAAATGAGCATGCATCTGATTGTATCCCAGCCAGAATTCTGGGAAAGGATTTTCTTTTGTCGTTCTTTTCTCCACAAAGTGGAAGCAACAGACAAAAACGTTTTAGGGTGGTTTCTTCAGGTTAAATGGCCTCAGCCACAGCCGCGATTTATTATCATCCTTTGGCTTCTTGAAGAATGGAAACAATGGATGAACAAATCCGCGTCGTGGCTGGTCAAAACATTTGTGATCAAGCCACTCATTCAGACGCTTTTGTGAATTTTGGCATCCAATACTTGGCGCATGTCCACCCCCCTAACTTTCCATGATTGACTTTCTTCTATCCTGTTGTGTGTTTATCAGGGCTGGAAACGCAACCAACACAAGCAAAGCTAAACTACCGGAAGTTAAAAACATCACTCGGGAGAATGCGGAAGTAAAAGTCGAAGTGGCATTTGGCGTTCGCTAAAAAGGTCTATAAAGTTCAGAAGAGCAAAGTCACTCAACATGAATGACTAAATTAAAGAACAGGGGTGGCATGCGGCTCTTGGTCAATAAGAATCATCATTTTTTCTATATCCTGTGGCTCTTTGCCTTGTTTCATGTTTAGTTTTTTAAATCAACACAATTGAATCTTTTCTTCCGGCGCCGTCACGAATGGCAGCCACTCCAGCAGCTCCCGTGTTATTTTCGATTGTTTTGTTCTCGATTGTTCTCAGCTCAGGGATGCTGCTGGAAATGTGAATTTCCCTTCGGGGATGAACAAAGTATCTATCTATCTATCTATCTATCTATCTATCTAACTAACAATAATACTTGTTGTATTGTAAGGAGAGGAGTGTGTTATGGGAAATAATATGTTTTTAATTGTGTGTGTCTGTCTGTCATGGCAGGTCAGTGCGTGGTGTGGCTCTTTGACTCTCACAGTTAAAAATTTCGGCTCTTTGTGTCAAACTTGTTCGCCACCCCTGCACAAGAAGGGAATTTTACAGTTTCAAATGACCCAAGGCTGTTTTCCAAGAGTTTTTATTATTGCAGTACAAAAATCAAATGTGACGTATATTCAAATGTACATAGTTAAGAGAGAAAAACTTGATTTTTGTAGCACTTATACTGGCTTTTAGTTATTTTCTGTCTCCTCTCTCCTGATCCGGGTTAATTCGTTTTTCATGGGGTCACTTGAGGTTCGGCTCCAGTTTGTATCAACACTTCATACTTAATGCTTATACTTTGCTTTATGCATGTCGTGGAGGTTGAATGTAAACATAACCGTGCCAATGAGAGCGCCAATGCTCCCTAATGTAGTCGAGGTGCAATGGCACATGAATCTTTGGAAAGTAAAACAAAAATATTGGGAGCAACCTCAGGCATTGAATGAATAAACTTCAGTCGATTATATTGTAGCTATTTGTTTGGTAACAGAAATGTATACAAAAACTTATAATCAAAGTAATAGCAACCACTGGCTTTCAAATAACCCACAAAAAGCTTTTTGTAACAAGAATAAAGAACGTTAATTAAAAATAAATTGAAATGCCACGTCTTTACCTTAATTCTTGAGGTTGGTGGGTGGAGGTGTGAGCCATCGTCGGTGTAGCCTGAAGGAAGCTCAAGTTAAGAATAAAAGTAAACACTTTTATTGTTGTTGGATGGTTAATTCTTAAGGTAAACATTTAAAATTATATTAACTCTACAGGGTAAGACTTTAAAATTTATTAAATCTTGAGCTAAAGCTTTAAAACCGCGTTTTTTCATGTAAAGTATTGAAGAGAAGTCAACTTAAAACTGTAATGCTCATTTTACTTTTAAATTAAATCTTTAAATCTCATTGAATTCTTAGGTAAAACTTACATTAACTATATAGGTTAAAGTTTAACGCACAACACATTGAGACTTCTTGTGATTAAGGACTATAAAAATAAAAATGAATTGATTGACAATATGAAATAAAAATGCCTTGATATGATCAGTTTGACCAATGCGTCGAAAAAGCGCCTGTCCTAAAGCTTTTCAAAATAAAATGTTGTACAGAATTTTATACTTGGATTAACAATATATTAAAGCACACACCCCATCAGGGCATTTTACTGGTAAAATAAGAACCATAGATAGTTACACCAACAACAAATAACTTAAATGACGGATTAACTAAGTAGTGTTACAACTGTGCTGTATAAATCCCTAAGAGGGACACGTTCCGGTTATTGACTACGCAGTTAGCAAACATCGGCAATAAAATATTAATAACCAAAAATAAAACGACATAAAAAAGATACAATCACATCAGGTGATCGATCGAGATGTCCGATCATCAATCGGAGCCTTTCTGCAGCACGAGACATTGTTGAGTGGGTTTGAAAGCGCCAGCGTCTCCAGTGTGACAACCTTTACCCTGTCGTCTGTTTTTAAGTGGGACAAAGAACAAGGGGGTGGGACTTATTTTTTTTTTTAATGAAAAACAAACTTTAAAAAATGATTTGCATAGTCGAACACGATTACATTGTTGTTCTTTACTTTAAAACCTTATTTTAATGTTACTGAATGTCTGCTAAATTGTGCAGTGGAATACACTATGCGGTGGTGTTCCCTATTTCCTGCAGAATGCATCGACAAGAACCGAAAGCTCTCGATTTTCATGTAAATCTATCTATCAGTTATTAGTTTTTGACTATACTATATAGTAGGGGTGTCGAACTCATTTGAGCTCAGGGGCCACATGGTAGAAATCTCACGGTGGGGGGCGTGAACTAGACAGAGAGAGAGAGAGAGAGAGAGAAGGAAAAAAAGAGAGCGAAAACAACAGAGAATGACAAGACTAGAGACAAAGAAAAGAAGAGAGACAGAGGAAGAGAAACAGTGATATAGAGATAGAAAGAGAGGAACAAAGAAAGAGAGGAACAGTAAAGGAAGAAAGAGGAAGAGAAAAAGAAAGACAGAGATGAAGAAAATAGAAAAGAGTGAAACAGAGGGAAAGAAAAAAAAAAGAATTTGGAGAGTGAAAAACGAAAATAATAAGAGAGAGTAAGAGAAAGAGAGTGTCGTGATTACCTAAGTGGAGCCACCTGGGGTAATCATCTGGCGCGCTGGAATGCGCTTCCTGGTTTATGTTCCCTTTTTAAGCACGCTACGCCGAGACCTCTTCGTCTGAGGATTACTTCTGTACCCCGTATGACTCTCCTGATTACCTGTGCCTTTCTTGACCTGTTTACCTGATTCTGCCTGCCTCCGATCCGACCTGCTTCCGTCCCACGCTACGATCTTCTCTCCAGTCCCAGTAAACTCGACCTGCTTCCGTCCCACGCTACGATTGGCTACGTGTTCCGAAGTTGTCTTCACGGCGTTGCTGCTGACGTTCGACGGTCATCGCGTCTCCCGCTAACCCTTTACGCTTCCCCAAATAAAGAATTGTACGAACGCTCTGGGGTCTCCTGCTCTGTTCTGGTCCATCACGTGACAGAATCCTCAGACCAGAATGGACCCCGCGTTCGTACATATGCCCCCTGGCGACTATGAAAACCAGAACCAGCAGCCCATTCCCCCTTTAGAATGTGCAGTTCGGCAGGTCATTTCCGACGTGGCGAAATTGGCTAAGCAAGTGAGTCAGTTACGGCTCGGGTGGGATCTGTTGGGTCGGGACTGGTCCTATCTCTCCAAAGTAATGACCCATCAAGCCACTTCATCGGTGCCCAACACTGACAGGGCACCTTCGGCCTTTCCCAGTTCATTCAGAGCAGGATTCGCTGAGCCGCGAGTGGGCGCGCCAGAGAAGTTTGGGGGAGATCCCGCTCAGATCCGCCCGTTCATAATAAATTGTAGATTAATATTTGACCTCCAGCCCCGCAATTTTGCTACGGAAGCAGCTAAGGTAGCGTTTGCCATTAATCACCTCACGGGAAGAGCGCGTCTTTGGGGAACGGCCGCCTACGAGAGAGGTGCTACGGCGTGCAAGTCATTCAACCTCTTGGCTCAAGAGCTGACTAAGGTATTTGACTCTGGTTCCTCATCGGTCGACGCCGCCCGTTCGATCATGAACATCCACCAGGGGAGACGTTCCATTGCTGACTATGCTGTCGACTTTCGCACACTAGCAGCCCAAAGTCACTGGAATGAAGAGGCGCTAGTCGACGCCTACCTCCACAGTTTGTCCGGTTATCTCAAGGATGAATTAGTGTCCCACGCTCCTCCGGCAACACTTGACGAAGCTATCGACTTGACCGCCCGGATCGACCGTAGGGTTCAGGCGAGATGCCGAGAGAGGGAGGGTCCCAGCCAATTCGTCACCAGGCAAGTTCAAGAAGCTAATAATGTACCGAACCCCCGGGTTCCGGTCATCCCCATCGTAGAAAGGATGGAGGTGGACCAGGTCTCTTTTCCCCCGAGGAACGCCAGCGAAGGTTTGTTAATCAATTATGTTTATACTGCGGTGGCAAGGGACATCGCGTGGCCACCTGTCCGGCAAAAGGCCAACGCTCGTCGGACATAAGGGGCGTCCGATTGAACTCAGTCCTCGTATCTGCTCCCAAAAACGCTAGACCCGTTATCCAGGCTTCTCTCTTCTTCCCCGATTCTACTCAGACATTTCCGGCCCTGATTGACTCTGGCGCTGAGGTAAATATCCTTGATCTGTCCCTCTCACACAAAATGGGGATACCTGTTAAACCCCTTCCTAATCCGGTATGGATTCATACTTCAAAATGGCGGCGCGTCTATACGCAGCGGCTTCACGTGTCTCTCCAGTAACTCTTTTTACTTTAAGTGTTCTTTTCTCTCTCATCTTTTCTTTGATAAATACCTGCTCGGCAACTATCACCTTAAGTCGCCAGGAACTTATTAACCCGGGTTCTAAGATTAGATTTCGACTCATTTCACGATTACAACACCAACAACAACATCCCAAAGGACATACGAAGACCACCGGGATCTCCCTGGGTGACCTGCCCGCCCAACAAGCGACGGAGACGGCGGAGGGAACGTAAACAAAAACGAGGCTCTTGGGGAGGCTTAGCGGAGAAGCTAAAAAGGCGACCACACTGACAAGCGCTTCCGAGTATTTTCCTGACCAACGCCAGATCCACCGTACACAAAATCAGTGAGCTTGAGCTGCGGATAACTACCAACAGCTTTGTACGGAATAGCAATATTTTTGTGATCACGGAGTCATGGCTTGACCCGCGGATCCCCGACGCTGCAGTCCAGCTAGCAGGACGCACGCTACACCGATACGACCGCAACGAAGACTCCGGCAAAAAAAGAGGTGGGGAACTAGTTTCTGGCGGTATCGTGTAGACCACATATGTCAAAGTCAAGGCCCGCGGGCCACATCAGGCCCGCGAGAGGGTTTTACCTGGCCCGCGTGACGATATCAATATATTATTAGATCCGGCCCGCAGGCCGCTGCAAGCCAGCAGCCCGCAGTACGCATGAATACTACATTTCCCACAATGCAACGGGGACGCGCTGAGCGGGAGCAAAGCGGGGGGTGGTTTGATTTATTCAGCAGTGGATCAGCAGCAGTCATTAGCAAACAGCAAAAATCAAAAATGGCTAAACGGAAGGTGGACAATGAAAACCGGGGCTTTCAAACAAGGTGGGAGTTGGAGTACATGTTCACGGAGGTAGCTGGAAAACCTGTGTGTCTGCTATGTGGAGAAAGTGTGGCGGTGATGAAAGAGTATAATATTAGACGGCATCATGAAACAAAACACACGGAGAAAACCAAGATTCTGGACATAGAACAAAGGCTACAGAGGGTCGAGGAATTTAAACGAGGTCTCAAATCTCGACAGGGTCTGTTCAGAAAAGCCCAGTCACAAAGCGAGGCTGCTGTCAAGGCCAGTTTTATTTTAGCAGAGGAGATCGCCAAATCAGCCCGGCCATTTACCGAGGGGGATTTCATCAAAAACTGTATGCTTAAAGTCTGTGACGAACTTTGCCCAGGCAAAAGACAACTTTTTTCAAACATCAGCCTGAGCAGAAATACTATTGCTGATCGCGTAGACCTGTTGTCTAACAATCTAAAAGAGCAGCTTGTTACAAAGGGGAAAGATTTCATCGCATATTCCCTGGCTGTGGACGAGAGCACAGACATTTCTGACATTGCCCAGTTGTCAGTTTTCATCCGCGGAGTGGACTCCAACCTCAACGTGACAGAGGAGTTGTTAGCGCTACGTCCTATGCACGGCACAACTACTGGACATGATTTGTATGAAGAGGTCTCAAGATGTGTAAACGAGATGGAGCTGTCTTGGGAAAAACTCGTGAGTCTGACAACAGACGGAGCACCTGCGATGTGTGGACACAGGAGTGGACTGGTGGCAAAGATACGGGAGAAGATGCAGAAGGAAAACGTCACACGTGAGCTGACAGCTTATCACTGTATCATACACCAAGAGTCCTTGTGTGGTAAAGCCTTGAAAATGAAAGATGTAATGAGCACCATCACATGTGCAGTTAACTTTATCAGAGCCAAAGGGTTAAATCACCGCCAGTTTAAGTCATTTCTGTGCGAGTTAGAAACGGAGCATGGTGATTTGCCCTATCACACTGAGGTCCGGTGGCTAAGCCAGGGAAAGGTGCTGCGCAGGTGTTTTGAGCTTCGTGAGGAGATTTGTTTGTTCTTGGACAGCAAAGGGAAAGACACAACACAACTCCGAGACAAAAGGTTTTTGTGTGAAATGGCTTTTCTGTGTGACATTACGAGTCACCTGAACGCAATGAACCTGCAGCTGCAGGGTCGGGCTTGTGTCATCTCTGAAATGTACACTACAGTGAAAACATTTCAAGCCAAACTGACTCTGTGGGAGGCACAAATGCGGAAAGAAAACTTCAGTCACTTTCCTAGCTGTCAGACCATGAAAGATGAGCTATCTACCAGTGTTTTCCCGAGCGCAGAGTTTGCTGATAAAATTATTATACTCGCTGCTGACTTTCGACACCGATTTGCTGACTTTGAAGCACAAAAAAACAGGTTTGCACTGCTCAGCAATCCATTTGCCGTTGATGTGGAAAGCTCACCGCCAAACCTCCAAATGGAGTTGATTGAGCTACAATGCGATGATGCGCTGAAGGCAAAATACGCAGCAGTGGGTGCTGCGGAGTTTGCGCGCTTCCTCCCCGACACAATGCCCCAGCTGCGCACCCAGGCTGCTCAAACATTGTCTATGTTTGGCAGCACATACCTGTGTGAACAACTGTTTTCCTTAAAGAAACTGAACAAAACATCACACAGAAGTCGACTTACTGCTGAACACCTTCACTCAGTTCTGAGGATTTCCTCAGCTCAGAGCCTGACCCCGAACATTGATGAACTTGTGCAAAAGATGAAGCACTGCCAAGTATCAGCGTCAGCCTCAAACAAATAATGTAAAGTTGTATTAATACAGTACTGTATATAAATGTATGTAAATACAGTAATAATACAGTAATGTTTCCTGTGCAATTACACATTTGAAGTTTTTACTCCGTTCAAGTTTAAAAGTTAAATATGCACATAAAGAAGGTCTTGTTTTTTGTTGTTTGTTGTTCCCCTCGGGAATTTTAAAGCTTTATTGTCTATGTTGACTATGTTGTTTTTGTTTGCCGACTCTGTCCTGGGAGTGTTTCTTGTTTTTCGGCTTTTCATGGAAAATAGATCTTGATGTCTTTTGATAAAATTGTCTCCTATTTAGCAGAGAATCTGACTTTTGATTGTTATTATTTGATAATCAGTAATTCCTTTTTTTCACACTAACCCAGAGAAAGCACAGAAAGGAAAGTCAATGTACATTTGAGCAGGACAGATGAGGTCCAGTGTGTTGATTGCTATTGGTTTTAAGTAACAAGAGATTTTTGCACTTTATTTTATTGTATTTCGAGGCAATATTTCTTTTTAATAATTTCAGATGATTGAATGATAGAAAATGGTTATGAGTTGTTGTTATGAGATATGTTACGAGTTTTTTATATAAAGGACATTTGTATTCTGTGCCTGCTGAAATTAAAAATGACTGACAGAGTCATAAGAAAATATTGCTTTATTTATCCAATCATATTGCAATATATTTGTTGTGTTTTCAGTAGGTTAAATCTTGGTTTCAGTAAAGATTGGACAGTCCGGCCCTCGGCATGTAGCCAAATGTTTTATTTGGCCCTCCGTCCATTTGACTTTGACACCCCTGGTGTAGACCATTCTATATACCGCGAGACCTAACTGTGCTCATTGTGATAGCTGTTTACATTCCTCCGGATGCTAACGCTAGCACAGCGCTAAACCTCCTGCTCGCTGCCATCAACAAACAACAGCTTGCACACCCCGACGGAGCTTTCATTATCGCTGGCGACTTTAATAAGGCATGTTTAAGGACTGTTCTTCCAAAATTCTTTCAACATGTGAACTGTGCAACAAGGGGTGAAAAAACTTTGGACCGCGTTTACAGCAACATCAAAAATGCATACAAAGCTCCCCCCCTCCCCCACCTAGTGGATTCCGATCACCTATGCCTATCCCTTACCCCCTCATACACCATCCGAAGGAAAACAAAACCTGTAACGAGGACAATACAAACGTGGCCTGAGGGAGCCCTCTCTAAGCTGCAGGACTGTTTTGATCAAACTTGCTGGGAGGTATTTGAACACCATGACCTCCAGAAATTCACGGACACTGTTTTATCCTACATCCGATACTGCACGGATGAAGTCACAGTATATAAAAAAATCAAAAACTACCCAAATCAAAAACCCTGGATGTCCAGCGAGGTGCGCACCCTCCTCAAACACCGCAACACCGCCTTCAGGTCTGGTGACAAGGCTCTTTACGTGGTGGCCAGGGCTGACCTGAAGAGAGGCATCAAGAAAGCAAAAGCAGCCTACACAAGGAGGATCGAGCACCTCTTCGCTGGAAATGACCCGAGGAGGATGTGTCAGGGCCTTCAACACATCACCAACTTCAGAGGCCACAACCTGGCAACTGTTGAGGCTGAGGTTTCACTAGCTGCGGACCTTAATCAGTTCTTCGCTCGCTTTGAAGCTGGAAGGCCACAAACAGCCACATCACACCCACCAATAACCAGCAGCAACTCCCTCACATTTCAGGAGCACGAAGATAGGCGTGCGCTGAAAACCATAAACCCCAGGAAGGCAACTGGCCCGGATGGAGTACCAGGGAGGGTACTCAGGGACTGTTCCGATCCGCTGGCTGGGGTCTTCTCCACCATCTTCAACTGGTCCCTGTCACAGGCGACCGTCCCACCTTGCCTCAAAACCTCCACCATCATTCCCATCCCCAAAAAGTCAGCAGTGGAAAGCCTCAACGACTACAGGCCTATCACTCTTACGCCTGTGGTCATGAAGTGCTTCGAGAGGTTAGTGTCCCGGCACATCAAAAACTCCCTGCCACTCACACTGGACCCCCACCAGTTTGCCTACAGGGCAAACCGCTCCACTGACGACGCCATAAACACAGCACTTCACACCGTGCTGAAACACCTGGACCACCGGGGGAGCTACGTCAGAATGCTCTTTCTGGACTTCAGCTCAGCCTTCAACACCATTATCCCGGAGATCTTGGTAGAGAAACTTGCACACCTGGGACTCTCTCCCTCCATCTGCCACTGGATAATGGACTTCCTCTCCAACCGCCCACAGTCGGTGAAACTCGGTACCCAAGTCTCTCCCACCCTAACACTGAACACTGGCTCCCCCCAAGGTTGTGCACTGAGCTCCCTTCTTTTCACCCTCTACAGCTCCGACTGCTCACCGACCCACCCCACAAACACTATAATTAAGTTCGCTGACGATACCACCTTGATTGGCCTCATCTCTGAAGGGGACGAGGCGGCATACAGGGATGAGGTGGACTCACTTTCAACGTGGTGTTCGGAAAACCACCTCATACTGAACACCACAAAAACAAAAGAACTGATTCTGGATTTCAGAAGGACTGGCAGGAATCCAGCACCACTCACCATAAAAGGAGACTGTGTAGAGAGAGTCCACTCTTTCAAATTTCTGGGTGTGCACATCTCCGACGACCTCTCCTGGTCTGCAAACACCAGAGCGGTGGTAGGGAAGGCCCAGCAGCGACTGCACTTCCTGAGATTGCTCAAGAAAAATAATCTAAAACAGCAGCTGCAGGTGTCCTTCTACAAAGCCACAGTGGAGAGCATCCTAACATACTGCATTACGGTGTGGTATGCTGGGTGCACAGCAGCAGACAGGAAAAAGCTCCAGAGGATCATCAAAACAGCCCAGAAAATCGTCGGTTGCTCTCTGCCGAGTCTGGAGGACATTGCCTGCTCTCGCTACCTCAGCAGAGCAGAAAACATCATCAAGGACTTTTCTCACCACCTCTTCGACCTGCTGCCTTCCGGCAAGCGCTACAGGTCACACAAAGCAAAAACAAACAGACTCAGAGACAGTTTCTTCCCCACAGCCATTACCACCCTAAACAGACACAGCACAAAAAACTGAAAACTCTTGCAAAAACTACCTCACACGAATGTAAAATGGTACTCACGTACATGCTGTCTGCACTATGTTTGTTCACTGCTCAAAACAGACACCGCACAAAAAAACTGAAAACTCGTGCCAACACTACCTCATACAATATAATGGTACTCATGTCTATGTTCTTGCACATGTCGACTGCACTACGTTTACTGCTCACCTTGCACAATGTCTGACCATTTCTTTTTTTCTGCACTATAATGTCTATGTTTGCACCAATGCATATGCTGACTATGTTTTTTGCACCATGATGACTTTTGCACCAAATGCAATATTGCACAACCCTTACGATACCAATGATATTACGATAACACTGTATGTAACATCCCACATGCCGACATTTCTTGTGTAAATACCATGTAAATTATAACTATAGCCTTACCCCCCTTGTTTTATAACCTTGTCTTCTCTGTTCCTTTATCTTCTTGGCTCATACCTCACTGTAAATGTGTAAAACTGGAGTGTCATGCCCAATTTCGTTGTCACAATAAGTTAACCCATTTTGTAACAATGACAATAAAGGTATATTCTATTCTATTCTATCTGCTCGGGCTTTAGATGGTCACCTGTTAGGCACCGTGTCTAAAATAACTGAACCCATAGAATTACAGTTGTCTGGAAATCACCGAGAGAAGATCCGATTCCATTTACTTCACTCCCCTAGCCAACCCCTCGTTCTGGGTCATCCATGGTTGGTCCAACACAACCCCCATTTTGACTGGCGCACTGGGTCCATACTAGAATGAGGCATGGACTGCCACCAAACCTGTCTGCGAGCCGCTCCTTACCCGGATCACTCTACTTCCACAAGGGCTCCACCCAATCTGTCCAAGGTCCCAGTTTGTTACCACCACCTACGGGAAGTCTTCAGTAAAGCTAAGGCCTCTTCCCTGCCACCCCATCGGCCTTATGACTGCGCAATTACTCCCCTGCCTGCCTGTTCGACTCCCCTGCCTGCCTGTCCGACTCCCCTGCCTGCCAGTCCGACTCCGCGGCCTGCCAGTCCGACTCCCCTGCCTGCCAGTCTGACTTCGACTCTCCGGCCTGCCTGTTCGACTCCGTTGCCTGCCAGTCCGACCCCGCTGCCGGTCCTGATTCTGCCTGTTCTGATTCTGTCCTGTTTGCCTGTACTGATTTTGCCTGTACTGATTTTTCCTGTTCTGTTTGCCGGTTCTGATTCTGCCTGTCCTGTCTCCGCCTCTCCTGTCTTGCCTGATCTGATTCTCCCTGTCCTGTTGGCCGGTCCTGATTCTGCCTGTCCTGTCTGTATCGCCGGTCCTGATTCTGTCTGAATCGCCGGTCCTGTTTGCCCTCCGGACCCACCCTCTGCCGCCCCTTCGGATGCTGATGAGGGGGCTTCCGTCCATTCGGAGGAATTCTGAGAGGTACTGTGCTGTTACATAGTTCTCCGTTTACCTGTGGAATTTCTTTTTTTTTTCTGTTCTAACCGACGGATTGTTTATCCGTTCCTGGGGATCGCCGGTGTGGTGTTTGGGGACCTTCTGTGGCTCGTCGGACGACTACTGGACGCACTATTTTGGATTATCGGTGACATATTTTTTTTTCGGGGATTACTTGTGACTTGCCTATGACCTTTTGTTCCCTTGGATTACCTGTGTTTCCCTGTAACGCACAGGTGTCAAGCAGGCGGCCCGCGGGCCATATCAGGCCCGCTAAGGGATTGAATCCGGCCCGCGAGACAACACTCAAAGAAGCGCAAGAGAAAAACAAGCTGCAGGTTGAAATTCGTCAACTTGATGTTGCCAAAGCCAGGTGCCTCTCACAAAGAGACTGTACTTGTATTTATTTCTCTTTCTCTCTCTCTCCCTCTCTCTCTTTCTTTTCCACCCCTTTTCTCCCACTCTGTCTCTGTCTCTTTCACTCTCTGTGTCTCTTTTTTTCTCTTGCTCTTTTGCTCTACTTCGTGTTTTCCTTTCCTTTCTTTTCTCTTTCTCTCTTCATACCCTTTGCGCTTTCTTTTTTCTTTTCTCTCCTTCTTTCTTTCTATTTCTCTTTGGATTTCTTTCTTCCTCTCCCTTTCTTTTCCTCCTCTCTCACAACTTTTTATCTTTTGTTTCTCACGCTCTCTCCCTCTCTCTCTTTTTCTTTCTTTGTACCGCCCTCTCTCCTTGTCCCTCCCTCTTTCTCTTATTTCTTTATCTTTTTTTCTTTCTCTTTAATCTACTAGTCCGGCCCCCGACAGAATGTTTGCTCTATCGTGTGGCCCCCGAGTTAAAATGAGTTTGACACCCCTGCTGTAACGTGTCTTGGATTAATTTTTTTTTCCTGGGGGACTTCTGGAGCCGTCCCTTGAGGGGGGGGGGTTCTGTCGTGATTACCTAAGTAGCCCATGAGGTTTATCCGAGGCGCGATTATTGCTAGTTGAAAACTTTAATTGGAGCCACCTGGGGTAATCATCTGGCGCGCTGGAATGCGCTTCCTGATTGGTTTATGTTCCCTTTTTAAGCACGCTACGCCGAGACCTCTTCGTCTGAGGATTACTTCTGTACCCCGTATGACTCTCCTGATTACCTGTGCCTTCTTGACCTGTTTACCTGATTCTGCCTGCCTCCGATCCGACCTGCTTCCGTCCCACGCTACGATTGGCTACGTGTTCCGAAGTTGTCTTCACGGCGTTGCTGCTGACGTTCGACGGTCATCGCGTCTCCCGCTAACCCTTTACGCTTCCCCAAATGAAGAATTGTACGAACGCTCTGGGGTCTCCTGCTCTGTTCTGGTCCATCACGTGACAGAGAGTGAGAGAAAAAAATAAAGAGTGAGAGAGAGAGAGAAATAAAGAGGGAGAGAAAGTATTATAGCTCCAGTTGCACCTAGCTTCTTGACATCAAGTACACGTATTCTAAACTGCAGCTGATTTTTCTCTTGGGGTTCTCTGGGTGTCGAATTAAAAACGTTGGCGGGGCTGATTTGGTCTGCAGCCAGCGTGTTTGACACTCATGCTTTAAAGTGACAGGGTGTAATATTTACTGCTTTCTAACGGTTCAAAAAAACCTTCATTCAGTTGGGGAAAAAACAGATCTGAATAAAATAACATGAACTATCATAACAATGTTTGTATTGCTGTGCCGTGTATCACTGGCCCCTGCTCGTACTAGACAACACAGTGGCATCTCGTGGTCAAATACTACACACTGGAGTCAGAACCAGAACAGACAGTAGACCCAAACGCATATCGTTTCATACAGAGCTCTATTGAGGAATCGGGGAAGTCAGGCGCCGGAAATCGAAGCGTGGTCGGAGGACGGAAACAAGTCGGGTAACCGGAGATGATCGGGAAGCCAGGAAACAGGACAGGACGGAACAGACGGGAGCCAGAGAAAAAAAGTTCTTGCCTTGCATGTGCGGAGGTTCGCTGACGGACTGACTGTTGGAATTATTGTTGGATTATATACGTATATTTATCCTACAGTTGACACAAATATGTTATAAGTGTTCTCAGCCCTTTTTGTATAGTTTTCAGCCTAAGCTGTTCCTCAAGGCCATGAGTTTTTGTTTCTGTCTCTTTCACATTCCAGTGGGTGCACCCTGACCTGTGCATTCCATAACTCAAGTTGTTTTTCTCCAAGAACCTGAATATTAGAAGGGAGGGTTCGGAGACGTCTTCAGAGCGAGCGAGCGAGGAGGAGATTCTAACAGCTTGGTCTCCGCGGCTCTCATAATGATGATTAATAAAATAACCAATTCTAAATAACCGATTCTCTTTGTCTTTTATTTCAGAGCGTTTTATTAAAAATGTTGGGGACTTGAACCTAACAATTATATACATATATTTATCCTACAGTTGACATTAATATGTTATAAGTGTTCTCAGCCCTTTTTGTAGAGTTTTCAGCCGTAAGCTGTTCTTCAAGGCCATGAGTTGTTTTTTGTACAGTCTGTCCCTTTATCTCACATACCAATGGGTGCAACTTGCCCTGGAATAATCTGTGTAATAATATTCCTTTTATGCATGCAATAACTCAAGTTGTTTTTCAACCGAAAGCCTTGAAAGAAGAAAGGTGTCCAAACAGAAACCAGCTGTGATCATCGGGCGGAAAGCAAGGCGTGCGAAAGAAGATTAATTAACTCTGCATAGCAACAGTTAGAATGCGGTCTCAACAAGTTAGGTAGAACCCCTCCCTTTAGAGATGTTGAGATTTATGTACGATAAGGCGAACCCTAATAAAAAGAGAAGAGAGAGATCGAAGATTTCTTCAGAGTGATTTGGGAGATTGGCGGTATACAATCTTGAATCGCTCTCCTTGCAAGATATATATATTGATCAGATTCTCTGTTGCCTTTTTATTTCAGAGCGTTTTATCATAAATGTTGGGGACTTAAACCTAACATTTAATTGGTCCTTCAGAGCCGGATTCCAAGATACCTGACGATTCCAGGACGCGAGAGGAAAATCCAGGAAAGACTGTGGCCACAGCGTAAAGACCCTTTTCCGGGATTGGACCTTCCCTCGCGGGCTGGGATCCAACGGATGACGGAAAGCCACGGACTCAGAGAATCGTGAGTAAAATTTATTCATAACATTGTGTGCATGTAGATAACCGGTAAAAGTAAATGTCTCGCGGAGGGTAGATTCTTAAAATTTAAGGATCCTCCGTCGAAAAGATTAAGAATCCTCCGTCGAAAAGGAAAATCTACGGGGGGTAGATTCTTAACAGAGAAACCCTGACAATTCTAGACTCTATCAGGTGAATAGTTTTCAAACAGTTAAAATTCTGCGGGAGGCGTGGACTCCCCTAACTTAGCGCTATAAGTTAGTTAAATTCCTCCAGGATGCGCGGAAGTCCTCTGTTACTCGAAAATAAGTGAAAAAAAAAATAACAAGCGATGTAAAAGCGTGATCACGATTAACAACAAGACGTCTGTGTGAGTGTGAGAGCACATGAAAATATAGTTGCCACTAGGCAATTGTATTTTATAAAACACCAACAAGAACAACAGTGAGCTTCTGTGGATGCTTGTAGGCAAGAAAGCTCCACCTGAAAAGGTAGAAGCGAGCTTTACCACATGAGTAATTAATCGCTGTCTTGTTGAAAATAACCCGGTGTTAGAATACCCTATGTATTAACACCCACCGGAACTAAATTGCAGACTTAAAATGGGGAAAGGACAGAGTAAGGAGAGACAAAAAAATACTCGATGAACTCCAATGTAAAGACTGGAGAGTCATTTATAGGGAAGATCCAATCGCAATCAAGCCTCTGTGTTACTGGATAAAACAATATGAATTTAGCGGAAAATTATCCACAGCAGGCATTAGAGAACTGCGACAAAAAACAAGAAACCTAAATCACCAAATTTTGTAAAATTAATTAGAAGTTTGTTTGTTTGAGCCCTGTGTATGTCTTATGTTACGTGTTTATCTGTCTTACTCGTCAAAAAGAAAGAAAAAACAACTCAGAAAATTGTGTTTTTAAACGCTAAAAAAAGGTACGTTTTCAAAAGAGCTGAGATTGTTTAAAGAGTGATATTTAAGAAGAATTGATAGAACAGATGAAAATGAAAGGGTTAAGAAACTATTTTTAAAGTTAAAAGAAGATGATTTGTTCCGCGGAGAACCGGGAACATGGGACATTTCTAAGTTAGCGAGGCATCCAGTTGGCGGTCATGGCAACGGCCTTGGCAGTAATTAGTAGGGAGGAAAGTGATAAGAATGAGAATGCAGAAAAAGGGAGTATTTTTTTTTTTTAAAAAACGGAATGTTTGGGAGGCATATATCCAAGGTTGCCGGATTCTCGACAGTATGCCACTCATGGCGCCGGTAATAACACTAGGTTGAAGAATGGTTTTAGATGTAGAAGGGGAGGATTCACACATGACACCTGAGATCATACAGTTGATCAAACAGGGTGTGAATAATAAGAAAAAAAAATGAGGGGGGAGCAGCAAGGAAGTGTAGAGGTGGAAATGAGGGCGCAGGAAGTAAGTGGACACTAAATTAAGGAGAAGATAAGGTTATAGTTATAATTGATACAATATTTACACAAAAATATTTGCATGTAAGATGTTACATACAGTTGAGATTTGTGTAATATGCATTTGGTGAAAAATAGTCATCGTAGTAAAAAAAAAGTTGTCAGCATTGTGCAAAACATGTGACAGTATTTTTATAGCTAAGCTATAAAAATAAAAGAGAATTATTGAAAGGATGAATATCTAATTGAAGGCAAATGAACAAAGACATAACATATTGTTTTGCTTTAGAACAAGAAATGAGATGGCAAAGTATTACAATAATATAAATTCGACTACAAAAATACTACAGTAATACTATACAAACATTACACTATTTCCTTACCATAATGGGAAATATTATAGACTACAGAAATATTACTAGGGAACTATCGTGAAAACACTACAAAGTAAATAAGGTAAAGTTTGATTTTACAGCAAAAGTGATGCACTAACGATGTTTTTGAGTTTTAGAATTTTGGTTCTTGTCTCATTTGGACTCAACAACCCGCTGAGGAGAAAATGGGAGAAAGAACGACGAGGAAAAGGTAGCACTAATAACGATGATGAAGATATTACATGGGATGAACAATGGTAAGTGAAAAAACAATTTTGATGATATTAAGGAATATGTCAACACTACGGGTGTTACAGGTGAGAACCACAAAATGTTTTGTGTTCATATGCGGCCGGTATGAACCATAAACATGATAGGTAAATCTCATCTCATCAGCTGCACCGCTTGTCCTCAGTGGGGTGGCAGGAATGCTGGAGTCCATCACAGCGATCATCGAGCAGCGTTTGGAGGACACCCTGAACTGGTTGCAAGCCAATTGCAGGGCACACAAAGATAGACATTTCACTAGCTCATTCACATTTAGGGACAACTTGAAACCACACAGGAGGTTCCCAGGTCCTTAGTACTATGCCGCACATGTGCTGGCCATTGCGCCGCCGTGCTGCACACACATACACATATGACATATATATATATGTATATATATATATATATATATATATATATATATATATATATATATATGAAACAATTTCAAAACTGAACTATCAATAATGATAATGTGATAGATGCAAAAGAATAGATTAATAGAGATATTGTAGTGTACGGAGTTTATTTTGCCCCTAAGGGATTTTGAATTCCGTGTACTAGCTTGCTAAAAGATTTATAGATCCAGGCAGAGATCTATGAACCTCTAAAATTTAGTGGTACAAAGATCGAAGTTATGAATCGGTGACAAATATAGTAGATATCTGCGTATTCATTCAGTTTTGATCATCGAATTATTAATTTATTTTCTGCATTTAATTGTTGATGGTAATGACCACAGGCTTGTCTTTTTTCCATCTTTCTACACTCTGTACTTCCTTCTTTCCTTAACATCTTAGTACAACATAATTCATGATATCAATCATCAAAGCAAATGAGCTGTTTAAAAGCAAGCTCTCTTTGATGAATTGAACAAAGAAAAAAGGCCGTTTGTCTAATAAAAATACTGACTTAACCTTCGCTTGACAACAATTACCATCAACAATGATGTAATCTCGAAGCGACGAGATCCCATTAGCTAAGATCGGCGTGCAGGAAAATAAAAACTCATACAGCAAAACCAAAATAACGATAAGGTTTGTAAAGCGTTAAATCTTTGTTAAAGAGTAACTAAATGATAATGACAACTTAAAGGGAAAAAAGTTGCGTCCCCAGCATAAATGATGCGTCTAGGACAGGTATGTGAGGAAATGAAAACACTGAGTGTATAATACAAGTTAATTATACAGAGTAGTTTAAAAAGAAAGAATATTTGAGTAACCGAACTAATCATTTCTCGTTGAATATGCAAATAGCAAAAGGGTAATAACTTTAAGACATGTAGTTTTGCTCCTGATAAGGCAAGGACGAGTGAAGCAAAGAAGACGACTGGAAACCGTCCATAATTTTAGTGTCCATCTTCTCGTTCGTAAATGGAGAAATTCAAAAGAGGCGTCATAGATAAAAAGATTATTTCCTTTGTTGTTCTTGTATTCAATAATAGATGACTCTCAATAAAATAATGCAGGTCATTTGAACCATTTTTAATAATCAAAATTTTGAAAGAAATTTGAAAATGACGACAAATTAACACAGAAAAGAAAATTTGAAACTAGAAATCATTAATAACCTAGCTGAAGCTATTTCAGTCACTGAATGAAATGTTTCTTTTAAACAAAAAAGAAAGAAACAAGTATTAATAGTCGGGCCAGATCATGTTAATTTGTATAGCCTTAATCACAACGCATCTCAAAGGGCTGCATAGAACAAAGACTAATGCGTAGAAACAAAGATTGTTGCGCAGAATAAAAGATAATGATAATAAAATGAAATAAGTACGACTCAACAAGATCATTCATAAGTGACAAGTATGCATTGCTCTATATTGAATCAATAACAAAAGAATGATTATGATTACAGAGAGAGGAAAATACAATTAGAAAGTTTTGACATTAAGTTCGATTTGGAATTTTTTTTAGATTTTTTTTAGATCTTTTGAGATTTTTGATGTTTAGATAGTGTGAGGGTTTGGAATTTTGACAAGTTTATCCCAAAGGACAATTGGGAGGACAATTGATTACACACTGATTTTTTTTTAGAATGAGTGTTACAATTGACAAATGATAAACAAATGTGTAACAAATATTGACTTATGGTTCGGTTAAGTTAAAAGGAAACGGTGTCTATGGAAGAGCATTTTTAGAAGACAATGAGAAACAGATTGATCAATCTTAAAGAGGGTCATAGGAAATAAAAGTAACTGATTAGTTGATTTCGAGACATATCATGCTAATTTAAAAATAATTGCACAGGTAATAAATGGATAGAAATTAATTAAACTCAGATAATGTCTACTAGTACTTAAATTTAGAGAAAATTTTAAGACATTGAATAATCAACATCCCAGTACGTAAGCACGATAAAATTAACGAGACTCTTAAGTGCCACTGAATTCCACAAAAGACTCTTTCTTTTCTTTTTGAAAGTCAATGCACTTTCCAAAGGACATATCAATATGTCAAAAAGAGTTCATGGACAAAAATTATTTGCTGAAAGGGGGAAAAACAGTTGAGAACAAAGACATCAGTCATCCCTTATCTGCACCGCTTATCAACAGCGAGGCCAAGGGGGTGACGGAGCACATCCCAGCTGCTTTTCAGACAGCTAACAGGAGATTCCTGCAGTCGTTGTCAGTGGAACTGACAAAAAAGACAATAAAGTAATTTCGTGTTTGACATGGACACATTTTGAAAAAGTATTTTTGATGGGCCAAAAGCAACATTCAAATGGTGAATGTAATGTTGAATACGCAAATCAAAGACTGAAAGACAACAACATTCAAGAATATGTCTGCTTGAAGTTATATAGAGTCTTGTTAATACAAAGTGTAAATGTACGCGAGGAGGATTGATAAATTCATCTTGCAAATTTATAAATGCTGTCTTATTGCACTCGTATTCATAGATAGTGAACTTGGGTTTTAACTCAGGGGGGAAGTTTTGAGACTTTCAGTAAAATAAAAGTTAAAACCTAGTTTTGTCCGCAATTGATGAAAAATTGTCTTCTGAATAAGCTCTCCATATAACTGTTTTTTGAGATTCAAATTACGAAATTTGGACGGATAGAAAAATATTATACAAAAGAAATGTTGTAATATAACAAAATTACAATGTTTGTCAAATTGATTAACAATACTCAATTAGAATAACCATTCACCATTAGATTATCGCCCACATTGAGAACATTTTTGGATGGTATTTTTCATTTTTGGCAAAATCATTAACTTTGAGCGTGAATTACTTGCTTTCTTTGCAAAATACTGTTGTTTTGAACAAATTTACTTACTGAAAAGATAATACATCGATTATGATTTTTCAAAAGACAAAACAAAGAGTGAATCATAACAATAAAAACGTGTTTTATTGGGCTAAATTGATAATTTAACAATCTACCCTGGTCATCTGCCTCGAGGGGAATGGCCAACAGCAAGATAACATATTGAAAATCAAAAGAAAATGCAAATAAAAAGTGCATACAAATTTTTTTCGAATATGATCAATCCACAAAAGAGAAAACACTCAATCACTCAAATTAGAGTTAATGATATTGACAAGAATAATGGTTAAACTGATTCAGTGACTTAAATGAGTGAAAAAGCAAAATTTGAGATTTAAAACTAACAATTTAAAAAATAAATTGTTTATCTTCGAGTTGGAGTTAGGGTGGCAACTTATAGTGGGGATTTTGATTTTCACTTATAATAAATATAAAGACAACTTAAGAAAATATACGAATCTATAAATGAATTTGTTGTTTTTTTAAGTTATGTGGAGCCACAAAAAAAGTGTCTCAACAGGGGGGGAGAAATAGGGATAGCATAAACTATTTAAAAAAAAAAAATATATATATATATATATATATATATATATATATAATCCCTCTATCCTTTTTTCCATCTATAGCTTTCCCTGAATATTCAGTTCTATGGTATTCATTATGCTTTTCTCATCCATACAAACTTAACATTTCTTCCCAAGGGCAGCGGTCAGGAATCTGGGGAGTGTGCCAGCACTCTGGCCATCAGCTGTGTCTCCTAAACACGTCCGCCTCGAGGCAGGGGGCTGTTGTCATCTCAGGGAAGAAGCTAGTTTGCCAGATCCGAAAAGAGGTGCGGTCCAATGTGAACAACTGGATGGCCTCACCTCATCTACAAGCATCGCGGCCACACGAATTTCCAACATCACGCCAGGGGGCATGGGGATCTTAACGGTTGCCATGCTCATGAGAAACAGCATCAAAAGCCGCCAATGATGTCCTAATCTATTCTCCCGAAAGAATAGGAAAGCCAGTTAGTTGAACCAGGAGATTGGGTCCTGATAAAAAGCATAAAGAAGAAACACTGGCATTCACCTAAGTGGGAAGGGCCCTACCAGGTGTTGTTAACCACAGGCACAGCAGTAAAGATTGCAGAACGAAGCACATGGGTTCATTTGACACATTGTAAGAAAGTAATTAAATATGACTAAAATAACTATTTCTATCTTAGCATACGCCGTAACCGTCCTCATTTGCGTCATTGTAATAGCATTGTGGTACCTGCTGTAGAGCTGTAGTTCCTCAACGAAACTTTAATAGTTTGCAGTCGTCTCAAACCAGTGAAGATTGTCCACAACTCTGGAAGCATTAGAAGGAAGATCTACAGGTAGAATGCTCATTTTAACGCATATACAGCTATCTTAACCGCAAAAAAGGTGATAAAATAGTAATGACACAAATGTTGATGATGATAACCTGTCTCTGCATTTTCCTGATCTTTACTCAGATCCTGGCGATTATGACGGCAACCTCTAAATGTAACAACTGTTGTTTTATTCATGATTTCTTTGTTGAAAATCGTAATGCGAAGTGACAGTTGAATGAAGTATTAATATCACCAGTTGGATAAACAGGAGGTAAATGTTGGAATTATATACATATATTTATCCTAGAGTTGACATTAATATGTTATAAGTGTTCTCAGCCCTTCTTGTAGAGTTTTCAGCCGTAAGCTGTTCTTCAAGGCCATGAGTTGTTTTTTGTGCAGTCTGTCCCTTTATCTCACATACCAATGGGTGCAACTTGCCCTGGAATAATCTGTGTAATAATATTCCAATTCTGCATGCAATAACTCAAGGCTTTTTTCAACCGAAAGCCTTGAAAGAAGAAAGGAGGTGTCCAAACAGAAATCAGCTGTGATCATGGGGCGGAAAGCAAGGCGTGCGAAAGAAGATTGATTAACTCTGCGTAGCAACAGTTAGAATGCGGTCCCAACAAGTTAGATAGAACCCAGGGGTCAGCAATAAATGATTGGTGAAAAATTAATGCCATTAATTGCGAAAAATTAATGGAATGGTTGCTTAAACTCATAAATCCATTTATTGCAAAATTTAAATAATTAGCAATTATTGCGACCCATCAATTGCGAAAATATTCGGGCTCATATTACCTATGAAAACCGTAGATATCAACGTTATTTAACAACGGCAATGCTTTTCTAAGAAATTTTTAGCGAAAATTTATTACTTTTGCACATATTTTTATTTCAAAACCTCAATTTTTGACGATGATTTTGAAGTAAGGCCGGCCTTATATTCGGGGAAACACGGTAGCTGTACGTACGTAGTGTGGTTGCAAAGCAGCTTTTTATTGGTCGGGACAAAATCGGGCTTGTTGATTGGCTCACGTTTTGCCTCAAGCACGTACGTCGTGGATGCACATACGCACACGTTGTACACCACTACTACTACGCTGTATTGATTGTAATCTTCGCACGGTTATGGGACCGAAGGAAAAAATGGTTAGAGAGTACTTCACGCAGATTGATGTCGTCAACGGCAAATGGCGCTGCTCATGTGGCGCCGAGCGCATCCAACGGCGCAACACCGGTTGGAGCAATTTGGAAAGCCACATTAAAAGTCAGCACTTGAAGAAAGAAAGTGATGCAAAGAAGCAGGAGTCATCCAATCCTGGATCGATAGAAAATTTCCTGTCGTCACCGGCTAGTATACCATTAAATTACCAATTAATGGCTAGAAATCCAATAAATACCCATTAATTGGCCTTGCCGCGAAAAAATTAACATTAATTTTTCTGCTTAACATTAATTTTTTCGCACTTAAATATTTTTTTTTTTTCCAAAAATCAATTACTGATGACCCCTGATAGAACCCCTCCCTTTAGAGAAGTTGAGACTTATGTACGATAGGGCGAACCCTAATAAAAAGAGGAGAGAGATCGAAGATTTCTCCAGAGTGATTTGGGAGATTGGCGGTATACATTCTTCGATCTCTCTCCTTGCAAGATATATAAATTGATCAGATTCTCTGTTGCCTTTTTATTTCAGAGCGTTTTATCATAAATGTCGGGGACTTAAACCTAACACTGACACAGAGTGAATGAGAGTGATGTGTTTAAGTAGGAGGCGAATCAATCAGGAAACGAGCAGCAGCTGGGGCTAAACGAGTGGGCACAGGTGAGGGCAATGGGCAAATCATGACAACTGGGCCTTAAGATTTCAACTACAAATTGTGGCGCTGTCTTTTGATGGACATAACCATTTTCCCTCTCTCTTTACATTCATAAAATAATAGAATCCATATCTCACAAGTCAATTTATGAATATATTTGGACTAGGTCAGAGGTGTCCAAACCTTTCAGGAAGCGGGCCCACCCATGGACATGCTCAGCCCACGCAAAGAATACTGGATGTAGCGGTAGGGGAAGTCTGAAAATGAACAAAGAGAGAAAAAAGAAGAGATAATAAAGCAAAAAATAAAGAAGTAAAAAGATCAAACAAAAGAAAATGAAAATAAAACATAAAAGGAAAAAAAAGAAGAAAGAATAAAGCAAGAAAAAAGTAAAAAGACTTAAAAATAACAATATTTTCTACTGGTTTTCATCTTGTCACTCAACCTGTCTATAATATTCCTGTGGTATGGAATCCCAGCCGCACCTGCCGCCATTTTAAGCAAAAGATCCGTGACTGGCAGCAAAATCTTGTGAAAGTTACCACTGAGTTTACCACTAAGGTTCAATATTCAGTAAAGGGTTCAACTCGGTCCACAGTGCTGAAGCTTGGTCATTTGAATATTAGATCACAAAATCTTTACTTATCAATGACTCTATCAGTGATCACAATCTTAACCTAATTGGTCATTGTGAGACCTAGTTGAAACCAATGAGTTTGTATCGCTAAATGAGGCTTCTCTCCTTAACTTTGTGAGTTCACATTTGGCACGACCGTGCAAGAGAGGTGGCAGTGTTGCTTTTATATCGAAAAGTACGCTTAAAATTTACTACCGGTACCTCTGCTGTTTTTAAAACGTTTAAATCACTTGTTATGAGGTTCTCTATGTCACCACCATTTTATGTAGTTGTTAAGTATCGCTCACCTGGACCATATTCAATTTTTTGGGAAAAATATTCTGAACTGTTGACTGACTTAGTACCTTATGCGGACAAAGTTATAATTAATGGTGATTTTAATGTTCAATACAATGGTGACCCTTACTAAACAGCAACTTAACCCAAATAGTTCTACCTATTCTGTTCAAGGCTTTATGGTATTTTCTCATGAAAAGATCCAACTCATCCAGAATGATATTTAAATTAACATACTGCAACCTCGTCCAAACTTAGAGATGCGGAGGTTGTGGGTGACGTCCGTGTTCAGAAACGTTATCCAGTTTTCATGATTTGTCCCTTGATAGTCTTACACAGATGGTCAGTAAGGCCAAACGAACTACTTGCCTGCTTGACGCGTTTCCTGCTTTACTGGTGAAAGATCTGTTTGGAATCTTAGTACCTTCAGTTTTAAATAATAATATATCGCTCTTCCGGTTTTGTTCCGGAAGTCTTCAAGTCTGCTGTCATTAAACCCATGTTTAAGCGACCTGACCTTGACCTGGAAAGCCTATGTAATTTTATGCCAGTGTCAAATCTACCATTTTTTGCAAAATTACTTGAAAAGGTGGTTGCACAGCAGCTGAAAGACTTAATGTCAGGAAATAATCTCTTTGAATTTGTCTAGTTAGCATACAAAGCAAATAACTGATATATGATCTTTTAGTAATACCGCTGCTGGATCACAGTGCAGCTTTTGATACTGTGGATCATCAAACATTTCTTGTTCGTCTGGAAAAATGGATTGGTATCTTCAGGAACCGTACTCTCGTTGTTTAGGTCCTATCTGTCAGACAGGACACAATGTGTTTACTACGGCAGTCTGACCTCTGGACATTTTGATGTCCCCTGTGGTGTTCCATAGGGCTCTGTACCTGGCCCCATGCTTCCGCTTGGTGATATTATCCGCAAGTATAATATTAGTTTCCATTGCTAAGCAGATAATACTCGACTGTATCTGCCACTGGAGACAACTGCTCAGATAAGTTGTAGAAATTTGTTAGCCTCCCTTACTGAGATACAAAGTTGGATGTCACTTAGTTTGTTACGCCTTAACCGAGAAAAAAACTGAAATGTTGATTGTTGGTCCAGCTCGTTGTCGTGATTTGTTCTCAAACACTGCTGTGAACTTTGACAAATGTGATATCACCCATGGTGACTCGGTCCAAAATTTAGGTGTTATATTTGATCTTAATCTAGCGTTTCAGATACATGCGATTTTTTTTAATTTGCAATAGCTTTCTTCCACCTCTGTAATATTGCAAACATTTGCGCAATGTTGTCACAATCAGATGATGAGATTATAATTAATGAGTTTATTTCTTCTCGGCTTGATTACTGTAATGTATGCATTAAAAGTTTGCAGCTGGTTCAAAATGCGGCAACGAGACTTTTGATTATGACAAGAAAGTTTGACCATATCACTCCAATATTAGCTAACTTGGACTGGCTCCCAGTCCGATTAAGATGTGGCTTTAAGGTTCTCTTACTAACATACAAATATTTGCATGGACTTGCCCCCTCTTATCTCTCTGATTCGATTTCCCCCTGTGTTCCTGCACGGGGCCTCCGGTCTGAAAATGCCAGTCTACTTGTGGCTCCGAGAGCAAGAAAAAGTCTGCAGGCTCGAAAGCGTTCTCAATCCGGGCCCTGGTGCTATAAAATGCGGCCTCCGGAAAAAAGATCTTGAACCTCAGCGGAAGTTTTTAAATCTAGGCTTAAGACCCACTTCTATTCAATAGCTTATGTTTGATGCCAAACTCATACTTTTCTTTTCCCGTCTTTTTCTGACGGACTGCCTGGCTGGTGGTGATACGAGGGAGAATGACAATTTGAGATGAGTCAGCGGACCAGCGTCTAGACCTGAAGCATGTCAACCCCTGCATCGACTAGCCGGCAGAGATGGGAAGCTGCGTCATAGTTTTCGGATAATTTTACTGGCTCGAGGTTTCGTTGCTGTCAGGGATTTTTGGGACTACTTTACAGAGTTAGGGTTAGAGATTTAGGGTTAAGGTTAGGGTCAGGACAGGGGTCATCAGTAATTGATTTTTGGAAAAAAAATAAATATTTAAGTGCGAAAAAATTAATGTTAATTTTTTCGCGGCAAGGCCAATTAATGGGTATTTATTGGATTTCTAGCCATTAATTGGTAATTTAATGGTATACTAGCCGGTGACGACAGGAAATTTTCTATCGATCCAGGATTGGATGACTCCTGCTTCTTTGCATCACTTTCTTTCTTCAAGTGCTGACTTTTAATGTGGCTTTCCAAATTGCTCCAACCGGTGTTGCGCCGTTGGATGCGCTCGGCGCCACATGAGCAGCGCCATTTGCCGTTGACGACATCAATCTGCGTGAAGTACTCTCTAACCATTTTTTCCTTCGGTCCCATAACCGTGCGAAGATTACAATCAATACAGCGTAGTAGTAGTGGTGTACAACGTGTGCGTATGTGCATCCACGACGTACGTGCTTGAGGCAAAACGTGAGCCAATCAACAAGCCCGATTTTGTCCCGACCAATAAAAAGCTGCTTTGCAACCACACTACGTACGTACAGCTACCGTGTTTCCCCGAATATAAGGCCGGCCTTACTTCAAAATCATCGTCAAAAATTGAGGTTTTGAAATAAAAATATGTGCAAAAGTAATAAATTTTCGCTAAAAATTTCTTAGAAAAGCATTGCCGTTGTTAAATAACGTTGATATCTACGGTTTTCATAGGTAATATGAGCCCGAATATTTTCGCAATTAATGGGTCGCAATAATTGCTAATTATTTAAATTTTGCAATAAATGGATTTATGAGTTTAAGCAACCATTCCATTAATTTTTCGCAATTAATGGCATTAATTTTTCACCAATCATTTATTGCTGACCCCTGGGTCAGGAGTAAGGTTTTAGGTTAGGGTTAAGGATAGGGTTGGGGTTAGGGTTAGGGTAAGTGTTAAGCTTAGGGTTAGGGATTTTCTGTGTGTCTAGTTGCCCTGTGGTTAAAAATGTTTTACGGACTTGCCTGAGGAAAGATCTAGAGTATCCTCTTGGTCTCAGTGCCTTGAAAAGGGTTTGGGTAGCCTTTTCAAAGTCCGTATTCTGTGAGCAGATTCTGTGGAATCTGAGCAACTGTGATTTTATTAAGCCCCTGTAGGTGTGTTTTGGATGTAGGCTGTTTTTGTGTAAGAGCGCATGTGTGTCTGTGTCTTTGAAGAAGGCTGTAGTGTCTAAAGTTTGTGTTTGGGTGAATGAGGGATTTTCTGTGTGTCCAGTTGCCCTGTGGTTAAAAATGTTTTACGGACTTGCCTGAGGAAAGATCTAGAGTATCCTCTTGGTCTCAGTGCCTTGAAAAGGGTTTGGGTAGCCTTTTCAAAGTCCGTATTCTGTGAGCAGATTCTGTGGAATCTGAGCAACTGTGATTTTATTAAGCCCCAGTAGGTGTGTTTTGGATGTAGGCTGTTTTTGTGTAAGAGCGCATGTGTGTCTGTGTCTTTGAAGAAGGCCGTATTGTCTAAAGTTTGTGTTTGGGTGAATGAGGGTCCTTTGTAAGTGGTTGTGTCTAGAAAATCTAAATAGTGTTCATTTGTGGAATGTTTGACTGTAATTGTACAATGGTGTGTGTTGAGGGTTTGTATGAATTGGTTGAATTCCTCTATGCTATGTGTCCATGTTCCCCAAATGTTAAGGTTAAGGTTAGGGTTAGGGTCAGGGTTAGGGTAAAAGGTTAGGATTAGGATTAGGGTTAGTGATAGGGAGAGGGTTAGAGCTAGGGTTAGGAGTAACAAATAAAGGAAAAAAGAAAAGTGAAAAAGAAAAACAAAGAAAAAGAAGAAAAATGCAGAAATAAAAAAACAGTTTTGGGTTGTCTTTTTTCAGTATTTAATTTGACAAACATTTTTCAGTCATTAAATTGTTCTCAAACTCTTGGTCAACGAAAATGGAAATTGATGAGTATTGGCTGAGGAGAAGGATCCATGTAAGAATATGTGTTGCGAGGAGGTAACAATATTTATGCTTTCATTTCAGGAATTCTGATAAGTATTCTTCAATTGGAGCTGAATAACCTGATGCAATAGTATAGTAATGGGAGATTCAAAAACACCACCCGAATGCCTCCTGAAAAATGATTTTGTGACATCGACACGGTCCACACATTCATTTGCAGAATGGTTTGTGTTTGTGTATGACCTTGAAAATATATTATAAGTTTTAGCATGTGCAGTACCATTTTCTGATGTGGCAATTAACTCCTCAGACTGTCGATCATCGATCTGCGGCCTCGGGTGTCCTGGTGTCAAGTGCACATATGGACACCCTTATGCCTGAACATGGTGTTCGTTATGGACAAGCCATGACGGGCACAGAAGTCCAATAACTACACCACTCGGGTTTAGGTCAAGGGGCTGTTCTGCCCAATCACAGCCCTCCAGGTCTTACACTCATTCCCCACGTGAGTGTTGTATCCCCCAGCAGTACGAAGGAGTCCCCGGGGGGCACGTTCTCAAGCATACCCTCCAAGGACTCCAAAAAGGTTGGTTACTCTAAACTGCTATTTGGTCCATAAGCGCAAACACAACAGTCAGGACCCAACCCCCAACCCAAAGGCCGAGGGAGGCTACCCGGAGGAAGAAGGAGGCTACCCGAATGCGGAGGGAGGTTACCCTCTTGTCTACCAGGTCAATCCCAACGTATAGGCGCTGAGCTGTGGCGCAACTAACATTTCCACACTGGCTCTGTGCCTCTCACCACGAGTAACTCCAGGGTGGAAGAGCGTACAACCCCTCTCAATAGGACTGAGCCAAAGCTGTGTGTGGAGGTGAGTCAGACTATATCTAGTCCATTCACTCAAGCATTTGTCTCATAAACTTTGACTTGTGTACTGTTTGGATGGCATGGCACAGTGGGGAAATGTTTGTCTTTAAGTTGGGATGTCCTTATACAACTTTGTCACAATATTTAATATTTTGTCTGGCACCATTATTATCAAATCTGATAATAGCAGACATTTTTAATGTAAGTGTTGTTTGTAATATTTTTTTTTTCATCTGAAATATGAACAACTCAGTATGAATCAACTCGGGTATTATTATTATAGATTTATAGATGTGGGAATGTTGAACAGTTAGGTGATGAAGCGTTCACGGGATGGAATGGGCATCGTGTTAGAAATAAGGTTCAATGGACGGGTGCTGGAAGAAGTTGAAAGCTTTAGGTACTTGGGGGTTGTGATGTGGCTGCAGTTGGTGGGATGGAGTGCGAAGTATTGCACAGAGTGAATCAAGGAAGCAAGGTTTTGGGTGTTTCGAGGAGAGTGATGAGTAACAAGAGTATGAGTGTGAGTATGGATGTAAAGAAAGGACTGTATGAGAGTGTGATTGTGCCGACTGTGTTGTATGGTGCAGAGACTTGGAGCCTGAATGCAGATTTGAGAAGGAAGTTAAATGTCTTTGAGATGAGGTGTTTGAGGAGTATGTTAGGAGTGACAAGGTTGGATAGATTGAGAAATGAAATTGTGAGAGACAGAACAGGAATAGTAGAGAAACTGAGCAAGTGTGTGGTAATAAGAGTGCTCGGTTGTTTTTTGGCTACTTTTTCCTTTTCTTTGTTTTGTTTATGTGTTTGTCTTGCTGTCGGTCACCCCTCTCGAGGGATATGACCAAGGTCGATAGATAGATAGATAAACTTAAATATTAGTGTCTGCTTTTCACAAACCATGACGACTGGAAAAAGCTATTACTACATTCCGGCAATAGTTGTTGATCTTTGCAGGATATACCAGTGTCTGTAAATTATTGCTACGTAAATTAGTGAGAATGTAGACACTTTATTGGCATTGTCAGTTGGATAAGTGCAATAAGATCATCAATAAAGTGTCTGATGTTTTTCAACAGTATTATTATTCTGTTTGCTAATAACGGCAGCGCAGTGGTTAGCGTGTGTGCGGCACAATTTTGAGGTCATGGGATCAAACCTTTCTGTGTAGAGTTTGCATGTTCTCCTCGTGCTTGCGTGGGTTTCTTTCGGGCACTCTGGTTTCAACCCACATTCCCAAAACATGCATGTCAGGTTAATTGTCCGGTTCAAATCGTCTATAGGTGTGAACGAGCGAGTGAGTTGTCTGTTTCTGTG
Source organism: Urocampus carinirostris (assembly GCF_059441175.1). Classification (NCBI taxonomy): domain Eukaryota; kingdom Metazoa; phylum Chordata; class Actinopteri; order Syngnathiformes; family Syngnathidae; genus Urocampus; species Urocampus carinirostris. The sequence continues at coordinate 40,211,766 of NC_142359.1, forward strand.
TGCCCTGCGACTGGTTGGCAACCAGTTCAGGATGTCCCCTGTCCACTACCTAAAGAAAGCATTTATTGACTCGAGCAAGCGTGAGCTTATGTCAACTGAGGACACGGTGTGGACACTGTTATTGTGAAGAGGAGGGGGAGGCCCTGACACAATGCTTAGTCATGGTGAGTTACCGCTTCGCTCACCTCCCCCTCGTTCAACTCCTCCCACCTCACCCCCTTCTTCTGTGTCGCTGTTTATCATGAAGGAACTCGGCGACGCAACGTAAGTATACTGTATACCTGTATACGTTTTTTTAAGCATTTTTGAAGGGGCGCCACTACTTCACGGATTTTCAGTTTTCGCGGGTGGTATCGGTCCCCATTAACCGCGATAACCGAGGGATTACTGTATAGATAATTGACTCCTGATAACTCACCTGCAATATGCTTTAGTGTTGAATTTTGTGTTATGTTTTTGTTTTCTTTAGATTATACACATGACTCTCTTTGCAGCTCGTTGACTTTTTGTTTAATAAAAGTATTGCATTCTAATTTGTTCCATGTCGACTTATTTGCAAATTGAAAGGTATTTTGATATATATATATATATATATATATATATATATATATATATGTGTGTACAGAAAAACGAATCAATTTTTTGTTTTATACAATGCAACACAGCATTGTCTCTGTGAATGCGCTGCCCAAGAATGTCTTCATTGGTAAAGATAACAAAGTCACACCATTCAAGTCCTGTAATCAGCAACTGCCCCTGGACTTGCCAAAAATGGTGATGGATTTCTTTCAGCTTATACACACCATGATCAATTTTGATGTACTTGCAATTGTAACGACCCTCAATCAAGCGCGACACAAGGATTCACAGTCACTCGGTTTATTGCCTGCATTCAGTAAACAAAACAATACAAAAGTCAGGGCGTCTGTGCACGACTGCAATCATCTTCAGCACGATGTTATTGAGCTGAAGGTACGGCAAGCGCAGAAGCCCATAATGTGCCAAACGAAAAAGACAGTTGCACACGCCCATGGCTTAACAAATGCGGTACCAGAATTTTATTAGTAATGCAACGAAAACACAGATTTTGAGAATTCCCCTCCCCCCCAAAAAAGAGCTCAAAACAATCAAATTTCAACTCTGTTACACCATCAATGTAACTTTGTATATTTGGACATTTAATTTCAACGAGCCCAAATGATGGTCGCTCGATAGGGTTCATATACCAGCCCATCAGGTGATACACCAAACCACGGTGCATCTGGATAAAGCACTAGCCCACACGTGGTTAAATTCACATTTTTTTTACAACAGCATAATCCTTTAAGGCACTTGATTCTATTTACAGACCTCTCTTCATGTGTTCAGTTTGTCGTATTCTGCGGATGAGTCTTTCTGCCAGGTTTTCTGCTTTGCTTGAAGCAACATGACTGACCTCCCTGAAATGTGACGCAGTTACTCTTGTTTTTTTAAAGTTTGGTCTGTGGTTTATGGTTTGAACAATTTTATTGACACTATTAACAGCAAATAAACAATGTAAGGTTTGAACAATTTTTCTCGACAATTTTAACAGCAATTAATCATGTAAATTCAAATCGTCTCTAGGTGTGAACAAGCGAGTGAGTTGTCTGTCTCTGTGCCCTGCGACTGGTTGGCAACCAGTTCAGGGTGTCCCCTGTCCACTACCTAAAGAATTGTGGTGCTACGCTCGGACAATTCTCCAAACATAATTTAACGTGATCTTCGGCAACTCAAACAAAGAGCGTGTTTTGGTTAACTACGCCATGACGTTATTTTGCACTTTGTTCGTGCTGTTTACGAGAGACCGGAAATGACTCATTATCCTTACTCGAACGTGGAAGTAAGTCGTGCAAAGTGAGTCTATTACTTGAGTCTGTTTCAAAGAATCTGCCAATTAATTGCGTCTTTAGTACTGCCTCTCGTGGTTTGATTGACAGCAAGAGTAGTCTTGCAAAGTGTAAAACTAAAGAATGCAAATGGTGAAAAGCCTTGGGTAAAAACCAGACTTCACAAAAAAATAGCGTTCGGAAATACTAAAAAGTATTGGGCCAAAGAATGTTTTAAAATTAAAACGTACTTTGTTAAAAAAAAAAAAAAAGAACCCTGGCATTTATGTAAACTATTATTGTGATAACATTTTAATAAAAATATTTCGCTAATGGCCATTTATTTTAAAATGCCGTTTTCATGAATTAAATATTTGTTTTAATGATGTTTTTATTAATTGACTGTTCGTTTTAAGGACGTTTGTATTAATGTAATGTTCATTTTATTATTTGAATTATGGCACTCTTGGGCTTTCATAAAAGCTAGGATACGAGTAAGTTTGGGCCAAATTGAGTCTTCCACAAAAACAGCGCTGATAAAAAACATTACACTGTTCTTAAAGGAACAGTGTTTTATATTTATCCACGATATTTCGCTGTATTGTATAGTGCAGGGGTCGACAACCTATGACACGTGTGCCAGCAGTGGCACGCGAGGGGTAAACCAGTGGCACGCGAGCGCACGGCAAAATAATAATGATTATATTTTAAAAATGCGCATTTTTACCTGGAATTCATACATTTTCGGTTGTGCGCCGTGTTATTTAGAGGCTTTAGGTCAGCGCCTTTCCCTCCTCTGCTTTGTTTGTCAGCGTCTTGCAGAGGAGAGATCCATGTTTTAACCCAGCCAACGAAACACACGTGCGCGATAAATCATGACGGCCCCCTTGAGCGAAAAGATCTCGTTCTTTCCAGCCAACGTGGACAGACGAATGAGGCTTTTGTGCAAAAAATGACCGTGCTTTTTTGTGCATTTTGCCTCGGGAACGTTGTACCTCGCACAGCAGTCATTACGAGACGAAACATGAACATGAATTCAGGGATGAGTCTGACATGGCGGAGACATTAAAACGCGTAGTGTCCAGGTACGGCAAATAAACACAGACTCTGATGACCTTTGTAAATGCTAACAACACAACCACTTAAGCAAGCCATCACATTGCTCCCTGTATATCAAAGCACAGAAAACCATTTACTGATGGTGAATATTCTAAAGAAGAGAGTGTATGTGCGTGTGTGCGTGTTCGCGTGTGTGCGCGTGCGTGCCTTCTGGCTTGCTGCTGTTATTTCAAGTTTTGATATTTTCTGCCAAAATATATCATTGATGAATGGTATGGTAGCTGTCCATAGCGCTTATTTTTTGATTGTAGTTCATTTTTAATGAAGAATGGTTGATTCTGGTTAATTCTTGTGGCAAAAAGTCATGGATGGCAACAGGCCTTTTTACTTGTTATTCACATTCATTTTTTAGTTGATGGATGAACAAGAACAGTAGAAGATAAATTGGTCAGTTATACCAGTGTTTTTCAATCAGTGTGCCGGGGCACACTAGTGTGCTGTGAGACCTTGTCTAGTGTGCCGCTGGAATTTGTCCAATTTTATCTTTCCAAAAAATCAGGCCATTATTCAGTAATTTTGCAATTTTCAGACGAGGAACTGTAATAGTCATCCATATCAGTAGGTGGTAGTAGATTTTTATATACTTTTTATGTACTAATTATCTGCTCTTGCAGTAGCACAGTACATTTAATAACTTAATTTGTTTAACAAAGCGGTTTGGGATTGCACTGTAAAAAATAAAAACATAAAGCACATCATTCTTTTTTATTTTAAGTATTATTTTCTTCTTTTTATATACTAATTATCTGCTCATGAGGTAGTACATTGAAATATTTGACATAACTTCATTTTCAAACATTTTAGTGCCTCGCAACTTTTTTTATAAATAAACGTGTACCTTGTTTCAAAAAGGGTTGAAAACCCTGAGTTAAAATGTATATCCATGTTCTATATTTTAACTGGTGTAAAATTACAGCTCTGTTGGACTGTGGTGTCGTGTTATACACTCCCCTTCCTGCGGAGTCGTTGTATACTAATGTGCAGCCTTGAACTTGTGCTTGAGAACTACCGAGGAAGAAGTTAAGTAAACACTCTATGAATGTATCATCCGTGCCTGTCTTGAATCTACTACAATCCTACTACAACTCTACAACATACACAACATATTGGCGACGAGGATGACTTGTATCGGAATCTCACAACCCCCTGCTTTGCTTGAAACCCCGGGTGAGCCTACGATGTTGTACACCACCTGGATTCAGATGTTGGAAAATTGCCTGCTGGCATTGACTGCAAACAACATGCCGGACAAACGGACTACTGCTGCACTGTTTAGGCACAGAGGGGCAGAGAATTTTACTTTTTTTACTTTTCCCTTCCCGACACTGGCACTTTGTACCGAAGATGAATGTCGTGGCTGAGCGTAGCACGTTCCGTCGGCGTGCTCAGAGACCGGGCGAGACCACTGCTCAGTTCATTGCCGCATTGAGGGAATTAATTTCTAACTGTGACTTTGGCACGTTTGCTGATGATATGATTAGGGATCAATTCATTGAGAAGATGTCCTCTTCGAGGATCAGAGAACGCTTGCTGTTGGAAACGGACTTAAAACTTGACAAAGCGATCGCTATTGCTACACAAATCGAATCCGCTATGGCAAAAGTGAAGGCTATTGCTCCTGTGCACGTGCAACAAAGAGATAAAAGGAATCGCAGCAGTACACATACACAGCGCTCTTCTCAACACAAAACCTGCTACCGTTGTGGCTCCAACTCTCATCTAGCAAATGACCCCAAATGCCCTGCTAAAAATGCAAAATGCAACCAATGTGGAAAAATGGGACATTTTGGTAAAGTGTGCCGCAGCGCAATTCCTACTCGATCAGTGAGAGAAGTTACTGTCCCAGACCTTACTGTGTGTCATGTAGCCCCTACAGCTGCAGTCCCAAAGCGCCTTATGTGTACAGTTGCTATCCATGCGAATGATGAACAGTCAATTACTACTGACCTGCTTGTGGACACTGGTTCAGCAGTCTCAATTCTGCCAGAGACAATTTACAGACATTCATTCATGCACGTGCCTCTCTCAAAGCCTACTGTACGCCTGGTGACCTACATGAAGAAGCCAATTCCAGTGTTGGGCTGTCTTCAACTTACTGCTACATACTGCAACCAGAGTGCACATACTGACTTCTACATAGTTCCTGACGGTACTCCACTACTGGGAATTGACCTGTTCACTGCACTTTGCCTTCACATACAAGATTGGCAGATTGCAACACCTGCCGCATCGGAGATGAGTCGCGCTGTCAACACTACAAATGCTTTAGGCGTTGCTACAGGTTTTATACACAAAGTTAGAGTGCGTGCTGACGTCCCTCCAGTCCAGCAAAAGCTACGCAGACTCCCATATGCCATGCGTGACAAGGTGTCGGAGGAGCTGACGAAACTGGAAACTGATGGCATCATCGAGAGAGTGGACGCGTCTGCCTGGGTGTCGCCTCTGGTGGTCGTGAGCAAGAAAACAGGTGGCATTCTTGTGTGTGTGGACTTGCGTGAACCAAACAAGGCTGTGGTGATCGACAGTCCCCCGCTGCCACACATTGAGGAGGTGTTCACTGAGCTCCGTGGTGCTACAATGTTTTCCACGATTGACCTACAAAATGCATACCACCAACTGCAGCTACATCCAAGCAGCAGAGATCTTACAGCGTTTATAACACAAGATGGACTGTTTCATTTCACACGAGTGCCTTTCGGCCTGGCATCAGCACCTAGTGCCTTTCAACGCATGATGTCTCAGATCCTGGCTGGTCAAAAGGGTGTGCAGTGCTATTTGGACGACATCATTGTCAGTGGGGAGACGCCTGAAATACATGACGCCGGATTGAACGCCGTCCTCAATCGTTTACAGGAGGGTGGGCTGAAGGTCAATGCTGCAAAATGCCACTTTAGAAAAACAGAGTTGTCCTTCCTTGGGCATCTCATCTCTGCCTCTGGTCTACATCAAGATCCTGGCCATGTACGGGCTGTGGTTGAAGCTCCCCCTTCACACGACGATCAATCTCTGCGATCTTTCCTAAGCCTGACTGCGTGGTACTCAAAGTTCATCCCCAACTACGCCATGCTTGTGGAACCTCTCCGTGCTCTACTCAGACAGTCTGTACATTCCACTGGTCTGAAGAGGCGCAAGCGAACTTTTCCAAAGTGAAGGAGATCATCACTACTAGCTCTGCATTCGCCTTGTTCGACCCTTCCCTGCCAACAGTCGTGACAACAGATGCGTCAGACTATGGTATCGGTGCTGCGTTGACACAAATGAAAGGTGACACAGAACAGACCATTGCATTTGGTTCCAGGACGCTGACTGCATGCGAGCGAAATTACTCAACAGATGAAAAAGAGGCTTTGGCATGTGTCTGGGCGACTGAAAAGTGGCGTACTTATCTCTGGGGCCGTCACTTCACTTTACGGACTGATCACAGCCCTTTGACCACTCTACTCACAACCAAAGGCCTTGGACGTGCAGGCATGAGAATAGCTCGCTAGTCTGCTCGCCTGCTGTGTTTTAACTACACAATCGAATACAAACCGGGACATGAGAATGTTACTGCAGATTGCTTGTCACGTTTGCCTCTCCCCATCACAGACGACCACGAGGAGATGGAGTTGGAGATGGTGGCTGCTGTGTCTCCTGATTTTGCTAATGTGCAGCCTTGTCTCTGTTGGATCTTAAAAAAACGTTGTGCGAGTCATTAATCTTGGTGTGGCACACTGATTTTCAAGGAAATTTGAAAGTGGCACTCCACACATAAAAGGTTGCTGGCCCCTGGTGTAGTGCAACCAAAAATTAGTCCATAGAAGATTACAAACTACAGAGACTGAAAATAGGCAAAAGCACAATTTTTCTTCCAATTTTTACCCAGTATTACTCAAATAAAGATACAAAGAAGAGCAAAAAATCTAAAGAGGAATAAAAAATATGGAAGAAGAAATTCGAAAAATATGCAAAAACAGAAAAGAAAAAAAAAGAAAAATGGAGAAAGAGCTGTGGAATGCTCTTCCCCCTAAGATTTGATCTGCAACCTCATTGGAAATGTTTAAATCTAAAGTTAAAACATAGTCTGTTCTATAGCATATGAATGACCTATATTTTATGTTGACAATATCTGTGTATTATTTGTATTTGCAACATCCATTGCAGCCTGGTCTTCCCGGGAGGGGGATTACATCATGTGCAGTCCCTTCTCAAGGTTTCTTCATTTCCTCATGTTGATTATGTTGAGTTTTTCCTTGCCCTTGTGTAAGCTTTAGATCAGGGGGTGGTGTAATAATAGTAGTTTGCAATAGTTTGTGGTCTGTGCAGCCCTTTGAGACTCTTTGTGATTAAGGGCTATACAAATAAACATGACTTGACTGGACTTGAAAGAAAAAATATCATACCTGTCAACCTCCACGGCTCCATGCCCTTACAAACTGTCGTATTTTCCCTTACAAAATACAAAAAAATCTTATACCATATTTTTTTTCCAAACATGTTTATTTATGTAGTTTAACATGTTATATTGTGCATGTGTTTTGTTATATCATATACATACATATATATATATATATATATATATATATATATATATATATATATACAGTGCATCCGGAAAGTATTCACAGCGCTTCACTTTTTCCACATTTTGTTATGTTACAGCCTCATTACAAATTGTATTAATTTAATCTCTTATCTCAAAATTCTACACAAAATACTCCATTATGACAATGTTTTTTTTACTTTTTTTGAATTTATTAAAAATAGAAAACTAAGAAATCACATTTACATAAGTATTCACAGCCTTTGCCATGAAGCTCAAAATTTAGCTCAGGTGCATCTTTTTTCCACTGATCATCCTTGAGATCTTTCTACAGCTTAATTGGAGTCCACCTGCAGTAAATTCAGTTGATTGGACATGATTTGGAAAGGCACACACCTGTCTATATAAGGTCCCACAGTTGAGTGTGCATGTCAGAGCACAAACACCAAGCATGAAGTCAAAAGAATGTCTGTAGACCTGCGAGATAGGATTGTCTTGAGGCACAAATCTGGGGAAGGATACAGAAAAATTTCTGCTGCTTTGAAGGTCCCAATGAGCACAGTGGCCTCGATCATTCGTAAATGGAAGACATTTGGAACCTCCAGGGCTGGCCGGCCTTCTAAACTGAGCGATCGGGGAAGAAGGGCCTTAGTCAGGGAGGTGACCAAGAACCCGATGGTCACTCTGTCAGAGCTCCAGCGTTCCTCTGTGGAGAGAGGAGAGCCTTCCAGAAGGACAACCATCTCTGCAGCAATCCACCAATCAGGCCTGTATGGTAGAGTGGCCAAACAAAAGCCACTCCTTAGTAAAAGGAACATGGAAGCCCGTCTAGAATTTGCCAAAAAGCACCTGAATGACTCTCAGACCATGAGAAACAAGATTCTCTGGTCTGATGAGACAAAGATTGAACTCTTTGGTGTGAATGCCAGGCGCCATGTTTGGAGGAAACCAGGCACCGCTCATCACCAGGCCAATACCATCCCTACAGTGAAGCATGGTGGTGGCAGCATCATGCTGTGGGCATGTTTTTCAGCAGCAGGAACTGGCAGACTAGTCAGGATAGAAGGAAAAATGCATGCAGCAATATATAGAGATATCCTGGATGAAAACCTGCTCCAGAGCGCTCTTGACGTCAGGCTGGGGCGAAGGTTCATTTTTCAGCAGGACAACGACCCAAAGCACACAGCCAAGATCTCAAAAGATTGGCTTCAGAACCACTCCGTGAATGTCCTGGAGTGGCCCAGCCAGAGTCCAGACTTGAATCCGATCGAACATCTCTGGAGAGATCTGAAAATGGCTGTGCTCAAACGTCTTCCATCCAACCTGATTGAGCTTGAGACTTATTGCAAAGAATGGGCAAAACTGCCTAAAGATAGGTGTGCTAACCTTGTGGGGTCATATTCAAAAAGACTTGAGGCTGTATTTGCTGCCAAAGGTGGATCAACAAAGTATTAAGTAAAGGCTGTGAATACTTATGTAAATGTGATTTCTTAGTTTTCTATTTTTAATAAATTCAAAAAAAGGAAAAAAAACTTTTTTTTCGCATTGTCATAATGGAGTATTTTGTGTAGAATTTTGAGATAAGAGATTAAATTAATACAATTTGGAATGAGGCTGTAACATAACAAAATGTGGAAAAAGTGAAGAGCTGTAAATACTTTCCGGATGCACTGTATATATATATATACAGGGTTAATAAAATTATGACTCACAACACGTGGTAAGCTTTCTCTCCTGGCTTTGATCTCTTTGATCTCCGGCAAAACTAACATAAAATACGACAGAAACAAAATGAAAATAAATCCAAACAGCTTGCCAACATAATTTTTGCCGTTCCATGTATTCTGTTAATCCCCAAGCCTGCACAAAATTTAGTAATTTTATTCATATTTAGTTTCTTTTGTCTTTTATTGGCATATTTGGTATGGGAGTAATCCAAAAGTAATCATGTTAAAGTAACCCAACCCTGTATATATATATATATGTATATGATACAATATATTTGATACATTTTGTTGTGAGGTACTGAGTTGCTTGACATGAATGAGGTTTATTATAAAAAAAAGTTCAAAAATTAAATAGCTTGGACGTTCACCATAGAAGGAAAAAATACAAGCAAATATGATTAAGTAGAATAATACATTTTCCTATTCAAATTATGAATTCATTTTCTGCATTAAATTATTGTTGGTAATATACTGATTAAAGGGATAACCACAAACCTGTCTTTTTTCATTTTCTCCTTTTATACTTCCTTTTTTTCTTAACTTCTTTATACAACATAATAATTCGTAATATAATGCATCAAAGCAAGTGAGCCGTTTGAGAGCCGGCTCTCTTAAATGAGTTCAGCCGAAAAATCCGGTTCTCTAAAAAGACCGACTTCCTTTCACTACACAACTACGACATGAAATCCGAGGCAGCAAATGCATGCGCACAGTAGCATCAAACCGCTCGCTTCGTGATGGTCGGTGTATACCGGATGGTACCCATAATTGACAAATTTGCGCTTTTCCGTACAGATTTTCTTGTACATCGTACACGTCTTAAAATGCATAATAAACGTACTTTGTACGGCAAAAACGTACAGGTTGACAGGTATGAAATATTAAGAGAAAAAAAACAAAAATGAGAAAATGATGCCTTTTTTCTCCTTTTTCTTTTCGATTTTTTTTTTAAATCTTTTTAATTTTTTCACTTTTTGTCCTTCAATTCTCCTTTTTTTTCCCTTTTTCTCTTTCCCCTCTTTCTTTTCCTTTTCTTAATTCTTTTCTTTCAAAGTAATGAGGTGCGTTTTGGTCAATTTGAGTCTGCATTTTCTCTGTGGGGACAGACGCACAAACTGCGTGCTAAAGGGGGAAGGAGAGGCCACACCTGTGTCCTTTGACATACACAATATTATATGAATGGGATAGCATATACGATGCCCAGACTGCCCTCATTGCTACATTCACTTTTCTTTGAGTGGGCATGGTGTGTCCCAGGGTTCTTTCGTTCTTTCTCCATTTATCTCTCACTCTCTTGTCCCTTCTCCCTCTCTTATTATCTTTCTTTAATCTAAGAGTCTGGCACCCGTCAGATGTTTTTCCCTTGGCATGTGGCCCGCATCTAAAACGAGTGTGACAACCCTGGGCAAACCGGACGCAGTTATCCTTATATTTATTTTTTTGCACTTAAACCGGAAGTCAACTGGTTACCAAGTGAGCTTGCTCGCACCCCTCCCGCCCTCACGCAGTCCCTTAGGTTGACGATTTGGAGAGATCCTTCTCCTCCACACGCAGCCTTAACAACGGCATTTTTGAAGTCTTCGTCGGTCGCTGCTTTTAATTCAATTCCCGACCACTAGATTTCATTCCTGTATCAGTACGTTTGGACCCAGAACCTATTTTTTTTTTGGTCGAGTTCTGTGGGCGGATACAGCAGAGGAGGGCATCCGGGCCTCGCAGCTCCGGTAGGTCGCCGTGAAATCACGGAATTCCCCATTTACAGGTACAATTCTTCGCAAACATGATTTTGGATGGGATTCGGATTATCTGGAAATGGGGCTCTTGGTTTTTGGGTTAATTCGGCAACGAGAACGAGAGCATCAGAGTGGTGTTATGGTTACTTAAGAGTGTCAACACAGAAGCAAATTGATATACCACATTGAATGTTGTTTTGATATAGGAGAAATGTCAACGTTTTTGTAACTGGGATGCATAATTTGATGCGTGACTTGCGAATATTTCGAGTTTTGTTATCATAATGATTTGCAGTATCCGATTGCTGTATAGTTTTAACGTGCATCACAAATGCAATCATTAAATGAGGCACCAGATCATCATCTCGATAACGGAGTCATATTTCTAAAACCATTTTTTGCTGCTTCCATCATTGTTTTTTAACACGCGCCTAAAATAGCCTACCTCCGATTAAATCGCTCAAATTACTGAATTGAATTGTCCTTATTGTCATTGGTATCAACGTTGTGAAACATTTTATGTAACGAGATTAGACATCGCACTCCAGAATGAACATGTAATAAATACTTAAAAGAGAAGAAAGGTAAAAGACTATTAAGATAAATATTTACAACGCAGCGCTTAGAGGCTGTCGTAAATCATAGTTATGTTGTTGCACTATTTTAAAAATACACCATTTTTTATTATTACAGCTTTATTATTATCATTATTATGATTATTGTTATAATTTAGGCTAGTTTTTCCTAAGCACTATGTTGCAATCATTAATTTGTTTACCTATTCATCCTGTCAAGGTATATTAGGATCAATTGTACAGGGTTGTAGACTGGCCTACATTGTATCTGATTCAGAATATAGTGAAATGGCATCAGCAGCAACATTGTGCAAAAAGAAGACTTAAAAAATGAAATCTGAAGTATTTTTTTCCCCATACATTGTCAAGATATTAGTTATATTTTTTTACAAAGTGTCTATGAGCCTTTAATTCTTTGTATTAAGGGACCTGCAATATCTGTCAAAGGGCAGCAGATCAAACAATTGGTGGCCAGGGTGAGACGAGTCCTTAAAGATGATGGCTTTGTGTGGTAGTGAGAGCTGGCAATCTTCTCTGAACTGAGCAGAAGCATTCAATGATTTTCTCGGATCTGTTGATGACTTTGCATTATTCTGTTTCATCTTTATATTTAAACATAGTCAATTCCTTTTATAAGTGCTCTCCACACCCCAAAACAATCCAGAAAGTTAGATTACATATCACCAAGTAATGTTTTGTTATTTTTTTTTACCCAATTTTTTATCATTTTTTTAAATTTTTAGAGTCTATTGCTTGAGTTGTAAAATCAGGCTATATAGATGTGGTTGTATTAATCAGGATTTTGTTTCATACGGTTAATTACACACACACACTTATAATAATGTGTAATGTGTCGTAGACAGTGGCTTGCGAAACTATTTGGCCCCCTTGAACTTTGTGACATTTTGCCAAATTTCAGACAAGATATAAAACTGTAATTTCTTGTGTGGAAGAATTTGTCCATAGGACAACAATCAGTCTTATACTGCACAAATCTGGCCTTTATGGAAGAGTGGCAAGAAGGAAGCTATTTCTTTAAAGAGATCCATAAAAAGTGTCATTTAAAGTTTGCCACAAGCCACCTGGGAGACACTCCAAACCAGTGGAAGAAGGTGCTCTGGTCAGATGAGACCAAAATCGAACTTTACGGCAACAATGCAAGAAGTTATGTTTGGCGTAATAGCAGCAAAGCTCATCACCTCAAACACCATCCCCACAGTCAGACATGGTGGTGGCAGCATCATGGTTTGGGCCTGCCTTTCTTCAGCAGGGACAGGGAAGATGGTTAAAATTGATGGGAAGATGGATGGAGCCAAATACAGGATGTATATATGTATGTATGTATATATATATTATTTGAGTGTGTGTGTTTATGTATATGGATTTATATATACATATACAGTGGAACCTCGGTTCTCGACCATAATCCGTTCCAGAACCCTGTTCCGAAAACCAATATATTCGATCACCGAAATCATTTTTCCCATTAAAAATAATGTAAATCGTTTCAATCCGTTCCAACACCCTGAAAGATTACGCTAACATGAACGTGTAAAATAAAAAAATCAGGTCGTTTACAAGTCATTTAGCACCCGGGTCTCCACAACAAGTGGTGAGCAGTTCATTGGAAAGGGGGCTCTGTTCCAACACCCTGAATGTTTACCATGAATGTTTAACATAAACATAAAGCTAACCCAGGCTAATCGTACGTTCGCGTTATCGTAATCTTCCGTACAAAAGATTACGCTAACATGAACATGTGAAAATAAAAAAATCAGGTTGTTTACGAGTCATTTAGCACCCGGGTCTCCACAACAAGTGGTGAGCGGTTCATTGGAAAGGGGGCTCCGTTCCAACACCCTGAATGTTTACCTTGAATATTTAACGTAAACATAAAGCTAACCCAGGCTAATCGTACGTTCGCGTTATCGTAATCTTCTGTACGAAAGATTACGCTAATATGAACGTGTAAAAATAAAATTGAAAAAAGTATAAAGAAAATAATTATGAATATAATTTCTTACCTTTGTGGTGGTCAGAGGTGGGGAGAGGGATGGAGGAGGAAGGAAAATTATTGTTTGGAAGGATGTTCTTTTCTCTTAAAATACCGATCTAATGGCACTTAAATGTAATAGTTGTACGCACTACTTTTCTTTTTTCACCTGTAGCAACTTTGCTGCTTGCACTGACTTTCTTCGGAGGCATAATTAGGGGCTAAAACACTTCGTACACCTATATTAAATGCGAAAGCAAAACGAAGCACGTCCGCACGCGATAACAGTTGGTCACGAAAAGAGCGCTCTACACCCGTACGCCGCTCAGCATCGCACCCTAGCGTACGCACTCACGCATTACCGGCGTTTGCACTCCAATTTTTTGACCGAACAGCGAAGCAAGAATTTCTCTAAATTTTTGGTCGGACTCCGATTTGTTCGAACTGAGAGGCGTTCGAAAACCGAGGTTTTTTAAAGCATTTTTGAAGGGGCGTCGCTACTTAGCAGATTTTCACTTTTCGCAGGTGGTTTTGGTCCCCATTAACCGTGATAACCGAGGGATTACTCGGTTATACATATACACTCATCTCATTAGCTGCAGCGGTTATCCTCAGTAGGGTCGCAGGGGTGCTGGAGCCCATCCCAGCTATCATCGGGCAGGGGACACCCTGAACTGGTTGCCAGCCAATCGCAGGGCACACATGGACAGACAACTTGCTCGCTCATTCACACCTAGGGACAATTTAGACCGGCCAATTCACCTGAAATGCATGTTTTTGGAATGTGGGAGGAAACCTAAGCAAGCACGGGGAGAACATACAAACTCCACACAGGAAGGCCGGTAGATGGATTCAAACCCACGCAGGAGGTTTCCATGACCTGAGAACTGTATATACATCTATAATATATATACAACATATTATATATATATATACGTATATATATATATATATACGTATATATATATATACAAATACAGAATGGTAAAACATGTTTCCTTTATGCCGTAGTTCTACCCAACATGCTATTCACATTCATCTTTTTCAGCCAATTGCAGGCTTTGTTTTGTCCCTTTAGCCTATGCAAGCCTGTATATGATAAAAACGACCCGCCCCCTTTACCTCCGAATAACTTTAGCCAATAGTGATCGATTCAACTGATGATTGACACATATTTTTCGGCCAATTGCTGGGTTTGTTTTGCCCCTTTAACCTATGCGAACCTGTAAATGATAAAAAGGATCCGCCCCCTTTACCTCCGAATAACTTTAGCCAATAGTGATCAATTCATCTGATGATTGACACATCTTTTTCGGCCAATTGCAGGGTTTGTTTTGCCCCTTTCGCCTATGCGAGCCTGTAAATGATAAAAAGGATCCGCCCCCTTTACCTCCGAATAACTTTAGCCATTAGTGATCGATTCAAATGATGATTGACACATTGGTTAGCCAATGAAACGCCGGTATATAAATCCCAGCGTACACCGCGGACTACTTCGCGTTTGGGGAAAATCTAGTCGGCGGCTGCTTGCATTAGTTGCAAGACTTTGCGACTTAATATTGATCCATATATAAGGCGCACTGTATTATAAGGCGCATGGTCAGCTTTTGAAAGACTTTTAGGTGCGCCTTATAGTGCGGAAAATACAGTAATCGAAATCCAATCGATATTGCATTGTGACGTAGTGCAATAGTGTAATCGCAAGACACTGTGTTCTTTTTGTAGGATTTATAGCTTTCAATTTTTATTTAAGTGATGGAGTGTTTGGCCAACAAAAATTGCCACAGTTCGGAGTTTGACAGCGTCGGCCAATCAGAGGCACGTTTTAATGGCACTAGCCAATAAAGGCGAGGCAAAGTTTGCAAGCAGTGTGTGCGCGACTGTGAAAGGCTGGTGTTAGCAGTCAGTCAAAAAGCCTTTGCGCAAATGGCCACCGACACAAACGCCACAGCTTGTAGCTTTAGCGCAATGGTTCCCAGACTTTTGCAGGCTGGCGCCCCCTTGGCTCCCCACTTAAAATAACCCACACTAAACAAAATAAACAACAACTAAAACAAATTGTGCACACTATATAAAAAGGTAAACATTGCTCACTAAAAATAATCCACATACTTTTAAGTCTGTAAATATGATGTCTGCAATTAGTGTAATATAAATTTTACCATGTGCTACTGCACCATGTTCATCAGTGCAAGAAATGTATTGATTCAAACCCACCATTCTTGCTAATTTAGTAACACTACTGCTACAACTATTTTTACACTTATTATAACATTTCACTTATTAACTTGCATAAATAAAAAGTGTTACTTCTAATCGATAATGCAGTTTTGGGATTGTACCAAATTAGACATTTTTAGCTAGAGTCACAGAATTGGTTATTTTTTTGTGCCTTTGCGAACTTTTTCCATACGGCGTGAAGGGCGCAAATGCTGCTTTGATGGAGGTTTGTTTACCTCCCAGTCCAATTGTACATGCGCCTTCTTCATCTTTTACTTGCAATCCTTTTTGACATGCCGTGTATTGTAATATGTGATTATTTTTAAAATCGCATAGAAATTACAATACGCGTCTGAAAAATCTAAATTTTTTATTTTTCAAAAAACGTTTCGCTCTGGGTTTTATTTGAATCAAATGTGACAGTGGAAGGCTTTCATGATTAATAACGTTTTTGCACTAGACATTCAAAATAAGAAGAGAAGACTTCTATGGATTTTGAACGAGCAAGGTGTCCAGGAGAGGACCAATTCATCAGATAAGAAACTCCAACCTGTTCTAAAAGCCATCTCCTGATCTCTTTCTATTACATATCATATCTTACAAAAGCACATGAACCCTAAAGGATGTGGAAATCAAGGAAAAGCAACATGATTGGCTACTACTGACAATTAGGGCTGCACCAACAAATCGAGGAAATCGATAAAATCGACTATTTAAACTGTGGGCAATGACTAGGATCATTGATTTATGCGACTCTCAGCAATTTATTCAATGCAAATAAGAATGCATGCTTGTAGTACCTGTTTAGCCCGGCAGAAGTGAGCTAAGACTATATTTTGCACCATTACAGCCAAATCCAAATGTATATTTATAGCACTTTTCAGATACTGAAATTCAACTAAATGTGCTATAAAAGAAACTTTAAATGTGCAATACAATGCAGACATTGCAGTTATAAGAAGATGAAGACATATATTTGACCAAAAAACCTTCATATAATATACAGTTAATACATTTGCCTTACTTAATTTGTTCTATAGAGATTTGGGGAAATGCACATAAGAGCAATATAGAATATTGATTCAGTTATAGAACAAAGCAATTAGGAAAACATACAGTTTATAAAACCCAACATGTTAAATATTTTATTTTTTGTAACTTAAAATCCTGATTATTAGTATACAGGGCAAGTAAGCAACAGAGCAGACACTTATCATCTCAGGAGAATCCAGAACTTTAAGGTCCAACATTCTCGCACAACATTGATAAGCCATTGTGCCACCCCAAAAGCAATTTATTTATGGAACGATTTAGCTGATCACGTCATAAACATGTGCCTTATTGACATCAATTGAAAAAAACAAAACAAAAAACATGTACTTTATGTATTTTGGATAAATATACTAGAGGAGATGGATAGATTTTTAGTTATTAAATGTTATACGAGTCACTAGCAATTTTGTTATCAGTTTGAAATGTCATTTATTTGTTTTGTAATGTTTCCTTGTGGGGTAAAGTTCTGTTTTCTCGTTTTCTACTATGAATACATCTTTCCTGCAAAGAAAAAAAATGGAACAGGAATTGGCACTTAAAAGCTTTTCCCTTGACAGATGTTAAAGAACTGCATTATTGTAATAAATATAAAGCCACAAACAATTAAACAAACAGCCGACCAAATACTCTCATTCCCCTCCAATGTTGCTTCTCTTTTTATTCACTTTATAAAATGTACCTTACATTTTTATAAAGGCTTATAACATACATTTTTATGTATTTTTCTTTATTGTTAAGCCATTTGACTAACACTAGCACTATTTGGCACTGTTTTCATTTTATATTGTTGTTGGAGAGTAAGGAGGAAAGGGATGGGAGAAGAAAAAAACTTGAGGAATTGTAAAATACTGTGCAGATCGCAATTCAAAATTGTGGTCATTTTCAAATGGATGAACAAATTATTTAAAATATGATAATTTATTTATCTGATTGGTAGAAGAAGTGTCCAAATTTATTTTGTCGATGGGTCTCTTATAAAGCTTTGGCTTCAACCTGTCGTCCCATTTTTCTTTTCAGGTGATTTGTTCCTTTTGTAATGTGATATTTGTTGCAACATGAATGAAAACAAAAAAGAAACAGGAAAATACAAATGATAATCAAAATAATGAAGTGGCATCCTATGCAATCTCATTTGCAGGTGTCCAACTTTAAAAACAGAATAGACTAATCAGATGCACTCCCTCAAATGCTGCTTCATATATAAACATGTTACCCTTTTCGTCTCCATCAGGTATCTCTAATCATCTCTTTTTCTTCTCAGTGGGTTGATCATTGGCTGTCTGCAACGTTAGCAAAGTTCACAGTGTGGTCACTTCAGCAAAAAATTTGAATATACGAAGTCTTCCAGGTTTTACTGCTATTGTCATGATACAAATACACTGGTATTTTTAGAACAGGGGTCTCCAACCTTTTTTAAGTGTCGATCTACTTTTTGTTACCATATAGCGCAAGGGCACCCGGTTTAACACAAAATTCTAAAAAAAAACTTAGCTAGATGGCTTGCTAAATAGCTGAAACGGTAGCTTGATAGTTAGCTAAAACATTAAACAGGTGAAAAACTAAAAGGGAGATAGCTAGCTAGCTGAAAGAGTAAGAAGCCACCTAAATACCCGGATAGAAAGTTAAAAACAGACCTAGATAGCTAGCTAGAAAATAGACCAAAATTTAGCCTGACAACTAGCAAAAAAATGTTAGATAGATAGCATGCAAAACCTTTCAAAGTTAGATGGATAGCTTGCTAAATAACTAAAAAGGTAAGAAGATAGCTAGCTACAAAGCTAGGTAGCTAGTTAAAAAATTGCATGTTTTGCTCATTCGCTTTAAAAAACCCATAAATTGTATTTCCTGTAAACTAAATCTATTAGAAGATGAATACATACATTTGTTTAATACACTTATGGATTCTCGTTCTATTATTATAGTTATCAATACTTGAATAGTTTTTTTTGTTGTTGTTGATGAAGCCCATGAACTGGAATTAATTTTATTGAGTTTCTAAAATAACAACTTATCATGTTCTGACTATGTCATTGCCAGTTCAATTATTCAAAATAGTCAACCAATAAAAAAGATTACCAGAAAATCACAATGACCCAGCATTGGTGAGCTATTTTCAGAACTGTTGCGCGTGCACCTTGGCTGCTCTCAGGGAGGCACCCTGCTACCTGCGGTAACCACGTTGGAGACCCCTGTTTTTGAGCCATTATGTAGTTTGTAATTTGTGTGAAAGAAACATTACTAAAAAAGCTACAAGATCTGTTTGCATTCAGAATTATCCATCCATCCATCCATTATCTGCACCGCTTACCTCAGTAGGGTCGCGGGGGTGCTGGAGCCCGTCCCAGCCATTCTCGGGCAGTGGGCAGGGGACACCCTAAACTGGTTGCCAGCCAGTCGCAGGACACACAGGTACAGACTATTCGCTCGATCATTCACACGAGGGATAATTTGGACCGGCCAATTAACCTAACATGCATGTTTTTGGAATGTGGGAGGAAACCGGGGTGCCCGGAGGAAACCCAAGCACAGGGAGAACATGCAAACTCCACACATCTCATGACCCCAGAACGGTGCCGCAAACATACTAACCACTGCGCCGCTGTGCTGCCCCGTTCAGAATTATCCAAACGTATTTAAACTGCTCGATCTGAGTCATCGAAATAATCCTAAACAGAGATCAGTTGTGCATTTCAAGAAAAAAACAGTTTTGGATTGTTAAGATCTTTTGGATCTGCACTCATTCTCATTCTATTATTATAGTTATCAATACTTGAATAGTTTTATTTTGTTGTTGTTGATGAAGCCTGGTGCCCCCTATGGACAGCTGAGGTGCCCGCGGATCTGTTCTGAAACAAAAATAAGTGCTGAAACGATTTAAACAGGCGAGATAGACAAACTTTCAGATTTTTTTAGATCACCATAACGTTGATGTCGGGCTCACCCTACCTTTTATATGAGCCTTTGGCTCATTTGGACACGGTCTGATGCCTTATGCCGTACCGGCATGTCACCTGGGGTTCAAAAGCAGAATGACGTGTTGACAATCCAAATACGCTACCTGCCATGGATGGAGTTCCATCTGTCGTAGGTATGAACACATGTTCTAGATCAGGGATGTCAAACTCAATTGCACAAGGGGCCAAAATTCAAAACACTAAACAGGATAAACATTTATTGAACACACTTAAACTGAATGTTTTTGAGAGAATAGAATAGAAGAGAATTTACTTTTATTGTCATTCTTTGTAACCATGCACACAGAAGGAAATGTCTATACACCTGACCTGTACAGTTAAACTGTAGCGAGCCGATGCAGCCGCAGCCAAACAGGGCGCCGTCGTTTTAGACCCAACTGTTGTGTTGGGAGTCATTAGGTGACCAAACCCCCCAATTCCAAGCCTTAATGCCGAGCGCCAAGCGGGGAGGCAATTAATACCAATGTTGTAAGTCTTAGGTGTGACTCGGCTGAGGCTTGAACCAGCGACCTCCCAGTCTCGGAGCAGGCGCCCACCATCCAGGCTACCGAACTGGTTAAAAGACTTGCCCCGTGTGAGGCTCGAACTCACGGCCTTCAGATTATGAGACTGACGCGCTGCCTACTGCGCCAACGAGGCCGTTTTGGAGCATAAATATGAATAAAAACGGACAAGAATATTAAATTTAAACCTTAAATCACTTATACTGTATTTATTATTTTGCTCTAAATAGAAATATCTTGTTAAATTATACAACTTAGAGCTTAACTTAAACAACTTAACATTAAAATAACATTCAAATTCCTTTGCTCCTATGTCAATGTATATATTAAAAAAAAAACTAAATATACCAAAAGATTTTGCTCTCCTTAATATATCTCCGGTAAAAAATAGAAATATGAAAATGTTGCACAAATTATTTTGTAAAAACGTCACAACATTCTGAGAACAGGGAGCCTGATGTGCTTACCTTTGGCGCAGACGGAGTAGGGCGAGAGATGGGAGGGAGTGCTTGCACTTTTTGCATAGCTCCACCCATCCCTCCCACTCACCCAATCAAATAACTTTAAGCTCTCTTCCAGTGTTTTGGCGTATTTACATTTTGTTCCGTGGATTCATCAAAAAGTATCTGAACACTGAACACAGATTATAAAGTGAGCTTTTATAGAAAGGATTCTTTAGCGTTGTAGAGCCAAAACGAGTTTTTTCTTGTGTGACACCTTGACTGTAAATAGTAGTGAAAGGGTGTCCTATATATTCTGACAAGAACTGCTCTGTAATTCAGCTTTGGTCAGGCTTTGCGTGTATCTGAACAGGATTAAAAGCTCAAGTTTTGAACGAGATGGAGAAAATTTGCATGCAATTAAATTTGTCTCTGAGCCATAGAGAGAGCCATATATAGCTCGCGTGCCATATGTTCCCGACCCCTGGTACATAGTATAGTATACGTCATATATGAAGGAATAGGTACAGTGACTAAAACGTCAGAATATGATGTCCAGGGATGAGACGGCGTTGTTCATATTGATGGGCCATTAATAACAATAATGTAAAATGGTCTTGCTGGCCGGATATGGTTACATGGCGGGCCAGATGTGGCCCGCGGGCCGGGAGTTTGACACATGTTTTCTAGATCAGGGTTCTCCAACCTGGTGCCCCCTATGGACAGCTGAGGTGCCCGCGGATCTGTTCTGAAAATACCCTACAACTGGGTCGTTGTGATTTTCCAGTAAAATGATTGTTTTGTGCGTTTGACTCAGTCAAATTAACCTTAGTTATCGTTCCTTCTTTCTTTCTTTTTTCCCTTCTGTCCTTCTTTCCTTTTTTACTTCTTCTTTATTTCTTTACCTCTCCCTTTCTCTTTCTTTTACTCTCTTTCTCTTTTGCTTTGTCTTTTTCTCTCTATTGCTTTTTTTCTCTCTCTCCCCCTCCACTTTTTCTCTCTCTTTATTTTTCCCGTTTCCTTCTTTCTCTCTCTCTTTCTCCCTTTTTTCCTCTCATCCTATCTATCTTTCCCCCTCTCTCATTCTCTCTTTTGCTTTGTCTCTCTCTCTCTTTTCTATCATTCTTTCTTTCTCCTTTTTATCCGTCTCTCTTCATTTTGTTTCTCTCTGTCTTTCTCTTTTTCTTTCTCTCTCTCTCTTTCTCTTTCTCTCTCTTTCTTCCAATAATTACCCTGTGAGAACATAGTAACAACATAGTAAGCGGTACAAGATACGATTTTATTTAAAAAATGTATATCACACTAGTTACCCTTTGCACTGATAACTGGTAAAAAGTATCTCTCAGCTTGTAAAAGGTTGGAGACCCCTGCTCTAGATCGTAATAATTTCTTGTTAAATATCTGTTATAGTACAATAGCAATCCCCTGCAATGTCGGTGGACTGGCCCTGCTGTCATGGTGTCAATCACCATAAGAATTTCTGAAACTTGAATGCCCTTGCTATCTTTTCAATGCAATTCAGTTCAGTTAAGCTGGACTACATGCTCGGACACTTTGGGATTGATTCCGGGGCACTAATTGAAGAGGCCCGCTCTGACCCCTTTACCCCTTTTGTGGATGCCGCAGGCTTCCAATGTACTGCTAAACAGTTCAATTAAGTTTCTACACTCTCTGGAATTTGCATATCCAATTCAGGGTATCTTTTTTTTCAAACAACTAGTCCCGGTGAAGATGTTTTTACTCCAGTCCTATAAAACAAAAAAATTATATTTTGATTTTAAAGATCATTATTTTACCTGATATTCTTCTATTGAACATATGACCTTTGTGAGGTAGCAATAATTGGAAGGGTTAAAATGAGGTCTGCTGGTTTCCTCCACAAGAAACAAAATGTTCTATGGCAGGATATATTGAGGTAATGCCCAATACAGTTCATAGTTCCACATCTCATCTTGTTGTGAGGAATATATACTACATTGTGATCAAAAAAAGTTAAGACAATTCTTTTTCTAATGCGAACCTCAAAGTATCACAGGAAGCTTTCATTTATTTTTTCAGCAATTTTGTGTTCATTTAAATATTGGAGAACTCAAGAAGATACAAAATGGTCCAAGTCGAAATCTAGCCTCCTCATTATATACAATGTAACAAAACGCTGAAGCTTTCATGGGGACCTGGCATTGCTGGAAGACAGGAACATGCTTACTGGAGCAAATCACCCAACATGGCACCTTAAAGCCGTACCACCTGTTCCTCTGTCCCTGAAGGCATGTGCGAAGATATTTGGCAGGTTCCATGACGGAATCCTGTAAAACAGAAAAAAGAAATGTAGACAAGAGCTTGGTGGTAGCTTATTGCAACATATTCCATGCTGCAAAGTGAATCAGCGCAATCGTTGAGCCATTTCTTCTAAAGCATTGACCACTATGTCAACACCAGAACGGAAGGCTTTTACAGGACGGCAGCGATAGTCTTTCACTTCACTGCACGGCAGCATACACATCACACGCATGATGTCGCAAGCATGTTGCAAAGCTATCCCTGGTAATGCGTCACCCCTGGCTGCTTTCTGTATGTTTTGTTCAGTGTATATACGAAAACGAAAGGGCTAAACCGGCTATTTTAAACTGCGTATTTTAAATGGCTCTCTTTCCGGCATAGAACGCGACACGGTTTTTCAAGATCGGCCACCCTCCGCCCACTTAAGTGTCTGTCAAGATTGGATCATGGAGATCACCGTGGTGTTCTTTGTTGTTTGATAACGGCACATATTTGCTCACCCATTTCAAGGCTCATCCTTTGTAATTGAAGATTGGAGTTTACTGCCTTTTCGCCCTCTCAAACAGCACACATGGAAGAAGATTTACTGCACTCAGACTTCAGAATCGGTCTTGTTTTGTTTGGTGAAGGCTTTTGTGGGGTGGGGTGATAATAGCATACCTGCCAACCGTGCCGCTTTACACGTCAGACTACTGCTTTTCACCCATTAAAAAGCCTACCGCTTTAAAAAAAATCTACCGCTTTTTCAAATTTCAACAACAAGAAGTCTTGATTCGAAACTAGTATTTTAATCCAAGGCTGCTTTATTTTGAAGCAAGTCTACGTGCGCGAATAAACCGCTCCAACGATCACATAAAAATTTCGTTTTGGTAAAGGTTAGCCACTTTTGTTTTTAAACAAGCACCTTTTTATTTTAGTTTTTTTTTGGTATATAATGGAGCCTGATTGTGTTTGCATAGGTTTGAGTCCTTCAGAAAGACCTCACAGGCAGGCTTTGAAATCTATAATTAACATGTTGTCTTTAACTTCCACTTCCTCTCTTCCATTTCATATCTTTATTCTTTGTCCCAACATGTATTTTTTCTTGGACTGATAACTAGTAAATTAAATTGATTAAATTAATTAAATTAATTAATCCAAATTCAAAAATCAGATCAAAGCGGCGCCGCCACGAGCGGCTACCTTTTCCAGCAGCTGCCCTGATTTATTGTTTTATTGTCTGCTCCTATCTTCGGTGTTTTTCTTCCCGTTTTGACAACTACACTATGGATTACTTCTATCCTATGGACATGGGTTTTAGCGCACAAAAATGCGTTTATTCAAGGAATCAACTCCTTGCCCTGAAGAATTCTCGTGCCGGCGTGATGAAGGGGCCTATCGTGGAAGAAGAGCCGGGCTAGCTAAGCTACCAAATAAGATCATCGAGTGCTGGTGGAAAACATCGAAGCGCACAGGGAGCGCAGTTGCTGTGTTTTGCGGAAACGTGGCTCACGTTTAGCATTCCGGACGCTAACGTGTAGCCACCCGGAGCTACCCGGAGCTATCCGGCTTCTGCGCCGCTATACAGAGACACGAAAGCCGGGGGGAATCGGAGAGGAGGCGGACTTGCTAACACGAGGTGGTGTATCCCTGGATTTTCACAAAAAAAAAGATTTCCATCTGCCGCAGGGATGTCGAACTTTTGGACTAGCGTGACGTCATCCACTCCGCTACAAGCACCCTTAGGGCATCATGTTAATCTGTTAATAAACAACGGGGTAGACTGCTGGAAGTGTGAATTTCCCTACGGGGATGAATAATCTATCTATCTATCTAACTATCTAACTAACTAACTAACTAACTAATCAAATGAATCCAGGCCAAAAGCACACTTATATTCTGTAGCTTATGAATGACCTATCGTTCACGTTGACAGTGTCTGTGTATTGTTTGTTGAGGCCTTGCAACATCCATTGCAGCCTGGTTATC
Organism: Urocampus carinirostris; assembly: GCF_059441175.1. Taxonomy (NCBI): domain Eukaryota; kingdom Metazoa; phylum Chordata; class Actinopteri; order Syngnathiformes; family Syngnathidae; genus Urocampus; species Urocampus carinirostris. The sequence continues at coordinate 40,236,721 of NC_142359.1, forward strand.
CTGGAAGGGGCATTACTTCATGTGCTGTCCGTTCTCAAGGTTTTTTCATTTTCTTCATGCTGAAGTTTTGAGATTTTCCTTGCCTTCATGTAGGTAACTGTAGTGTGTACAGCCCTTTGAGACTTCTTGTGATTAAGGGCTATACAAATAAACATGACTTGACTTGCTCCATTATCTAATGGAAAGTGATAGAAACTATCCTTACAATTGTTCTTGCGCTTTGCTTTCTTTAAGTTATATAATATTATCTTTTTTCTGCTTAATTCTCTTCCAGCTTTCTATTTATATTAACATTACAGCCTTTTGTACTCTCGCTCACAAGAACTTCACCAAGCCCCTGTGGGTCAGTCATGCCGAAGCTCTCTCTTTTTTTTTTTTTTTTTGCTTCTCCCGGGTAAACAAAAGGGTCTTTGAGCTGAGAGTACCCACTGCACCGGGCAGCAGTACTGATGTTATTTGTAAGCGTCCTCATGGGTAACAAACACATTCTTGTGACTGCACTGCTGTCACTGAGAGCCTTTGAAACAAATTTCTGGTTCACACTAAAGGAAAATTTTATTGTTAAAAAGCCTTGTTTTTATACAAAGCCACTGGTTTTGATTGACCACATGGTGATTCGTGTTCAATGTTTCCTCTAATCTTCCACGGCTCTGAGTGTTCACAAAAAGTCTGTGAGGGTCACTTGGAATCACGGTGAGCAATTGTGGCAACCACATTGTTATAAAAAATGTCCAAAACTGAATCAAATAAAATTTTGCTGAGTTTCCGGCAAAGCTAATTTAATTTTCACATTTTAATGAGTTGACTAATGTACTATTGGAAAGGTTGTACGGTTTGGAAGCCAAAAGAGCGTTTTTTTTTTTTTTTGTGAGCTGGGCCAAGAAAGCTGGTTCTCGAAAACTTTACTGACTTTATTCAACTTTATGCAACTTTGACGTTGACTTCTAAATGCCACATTTAAAACACACCGCCAAGGAAAACCGTGTTGTTTTTATCTAATTTTGGCTGAATTTGCGACTGAATTAACATTTTTAAGCCTTATTTTTTTGTGCCGGATCTATTTTCTTGTGTGCAGGGAATGTATGGGGAGTGCGCAATTGCACACTTGCACAGCTTAGAAGGATCATTGGTCATGATACAAGTCAGGGGTATCATAACCTCTTTTGAGTTTGAGGTGTTGTTCATCGTTTGAAGTCTTTGTAGAGTCACCATATAGAAGCCTAAGGGTTTGTTGTAATGGCCAGCCAATAAACAGGAAACTCCCTGTTGTCCTGTGTTCCCATGTGATCTTCTCATCTCATCTCATCTCATTAGCCATACCGCTTATCCTCATTAGGGTCGCGGGGGGGCTGGAGCCCATCCCAGCCATCTCCGGGCAGTGGGCAGGGGACACCCTCAACTGGTTGCCAGCCAATCGCAGGGCACACGGGGACAGACAACTCACTCGCTCAGTCACACCTAGGGACAATTTGTTCCGGCCAATTCACCTGAAATGCATGTCTAAATATGATTGACGCCAGAGTAATTCAGCCTCAGGCACTCCCAACGCATCATCATCATTTAATAATAATAATAATAATAATTTCCTTGTATTGTCATTCTGTGTAGTGGTGAAGTCAAATTATCGGCACCTGTGTTAGGGCTACACAGCATAGTATTATCAGTTATTTTTATTTCCAATTTTTCATGCTTGTGTTAAAGGAGACAGTTGTTACTCAAAACAAGGCACTTTTAAAGTTGTGTCGTAATTATTCTTTTGAATTCCTTTTCAATAGTACAAAGCAAACACCAAGGAAAATCAACTAACACTTGCAGTAATCTATCTAATATTCCTAGTTATATAAGAATAGAATAGAATTTACTTTTATTGTCATTCTTTGTAACAATGCACACAGAACGAAATGTCGATACACCTGACCCGTACAGTTCAACTGTAGCGAGCCGATGCAGCCGCAGCCAAACAGGGCGCAGCCATTTTAGTCATTAGGTGACCAAACCCCCCAATTCCGACCCTTAATGCTGAGCGCCAAGCAGGGAGGCAATGAGTACCAATGTCGTAAGTCTTAGGTATGACTCGGCCGAGGCTTGAACCAGCGATCTCCCAGTCAGAGAGCGGGCGCCCTACCATCTAGGCTACTGAGCTGGTTCCAATATAAATTGCGGTTGGTACAAGTTTACCATGTCTGCCTGGTTCCAGAGAGCCTTTCTTTGGAGTTTCGTTTATCCGTTCTTTCTGTTGCTTGTTCACCTCCATTTGAATTGTCAGATGGAGTTCTTTCAAGTTTGGGTTCTGTTACTTTTGTTGAGATTTTTCACAATTCTCACACACAATTGGCAATTTGACCGGCAATCTGTCTGTATTTCCTGTTGGCATAACAGACCATTTTACCATTGATGCGTCAATTTTTAAAGAACACAGAACCCTAAAGAGATTTTACCCCAAGGGTCCTTTTCTTTTTCGTCTTGGAAAAAGGATACAAGAAAGGTAGCGTAAGAAAGAAGACTAAAGGAGGTTTTGACGACGAGAAGTGTAATTATTAGTCCAGTAATTAGGCCTTTACTTCCTCTGCGAAGTGCTCTTCTACATTGACAACCCATGATGCCTTGGGGGATGCTTCCATAAGGGGGTTGGGATTAATTTGCCCTTTTTTTTCTTCCTACGAAATTTCAGAAAGGGAGACCGAGGCCATGCTTGATATTCCCTGTGAGTCAAGACGTTGCAAGATTTTTAAACCAGATTTATTTTATTTGCTTCACTCACAAACACAAGTTCCTTTTTCAAGTCTTTGTATAGAGGTAGAAAACAAACTAGCTCAGTTATGTTTTTCTGTGTGAAGGGACTAAATTCATTTCAAATTGACATGGTCAGTTTGCACAAAAAGTTTCATTAAATTGGTTCCCCATCAAATACATTTTGTATAGTGTGCACTTGTGACTATGTATGCTGTAAGCTGGTGTATCCCTGGATTTTCACAAAGAAAAGATTTCCATCTGCCGCAGGGATGTCGAACTTTTGGACTAGCGTGACGTCATCCACTCCGCTACAAGCACCCCTAGGGCATCATGTTAATCTGTTAATAAACAACAGGGTGGACTGCTGGAAGTGTGAATTTCCCTACAGGGATGAATAAAGTATCTATCTATCTATCTATCATTTGTGGGGTCATCAGATCCACACGACAACAGCCACCAGGGTTGGTTTGACACAATTCCTCTTCTAAAAGTAGGCTAATAACACAAGCATACAGGATGCATGCATCTCATTTTGGATGTAGTATTTAAAAAAAAAAAAAAAAAAAAGTTTTTATAATGTTGCTGGTTTTCTAAAAATACATCTATAGGCATAGGTTTTTGAACTGTAAACCATCATTTCATGCAACATAGCCAGTTTTCAAATGTAAGCATTCCATTCATGCAAAAATAAAAAAAGTGACAAAAACTGGGGATTTGCCTCTTTTGGAATAGCAGTGGCAATACATATATTTCACTTTGTGGCTTCGGTTTGCAGTGAAAATCTATAGTGATTACTTTTCATTTGGTGATTAATTTTGTTTATTTTTCTTCTGTTACCTAAATGCGTTACTTAAATGTTTTTAAGCATGTTATCTTGTAATTTTTTGATTTAACACTGCCCACTAGCGGTTAGAGAGGGCATTTGTTTTCTATTTATTTAAAAAATAATAACTTTTAATGGAAATGACTGAGAGCTACTTTTTGTTGCTAATTAGCCAAAGGGTGCCTAGTCTGATATGCAAATCTAGAACAACTTATCATGTTATTACTATGTTGATACTATGTTATTACCAGCGTAAGTATTAGAAATGGGGTTAAATAGAAATAGTCAACCACTAAAAAAATAATTTTATTAGGAAAGCTCTATGATCCAGCACAAGTGAGCTATTTTCAAGACATGTCTGTGGGGGCAACTCAATTTATCTTTCGGGGCACCATGTTGAAGACACCTGACCTAGAGACTGCTTCTTTTTTGACATACTCAGAAATTTATGGTAGGCCGGATTAAATCATCCGGCCCGTTGGCCGTTTGTTTGACATGGCTGCTGTATGTTACTAACTGCTAATAGTAGTATTTGCATTTCCATCGGGTGGCCAGGATCCTGTTGTTATCTGCTAAGGAGAAGGTTTATGCCTAATATTGCTTGATTGTCCCAGAATAAATGATGTAAAGATCTTTCAGTTTCATTGACTATCGCCATATTGACCCCATACTGTGGGGTACACTGAGGCTAGCTGCTAAAGTCAAGCTTTTTGGCTAATGCAGTGTGTGGCCCCAGTATAGACGATCCAAAAAGTTTAATTAAATTCTGACATATTTTCCCCCTACTGCAAAGGTTATTCATGATTAGACGGATGGGTGACTTTGTAAACTTCACAGTAATTAATCACTTGCACCATGCAGGACACGGATGACAAAGTGCTGAAAGGATGTGTCATGAGTAGGGGCTGTCTGCAGGAAAAAGGAAGGAAGGTCAGCTTGATTGGTCGCTAAGGATCTTTAGGGGCAGGCGGGACAGTTCTCCGTCTGTTTCCTCCCTCGCTACAGTTGATTGTCCTCTTCTCACCCTCCATTCAGTCTCATCTCCGCCGGTGATATTGGCGAAAATGGCGATGTTCAAATTAGGGCTGATTCAAATCGGGTATTCAAGACGTTTATTAGATGAATAATTTGTTGTATCACGTGATTTTGTCGAGGCGCTGAGAGTTGTAGTACAATTTGGTCCGGCACAGGTCACCAAGATCATTTTTATATACTTTTTCTTTTTTTAATATACATATTTATATCCATATATATGTAGCAACATTACAAATAAAAATCAAAATTGTCATGAAAGTTTAATTTTTGTAGTCTTAAATGTTTTATCAGAAAACAAAGTTAAGAATTTTCAAGGGAACAGAAAGTACTGCAGTGGTTGCCTGGATCCCATAACCACTAGGGTCGTTGGGGCACCATTTCCTGTGTAGTGTCCTGGGCAAGTACAGCCTGGTGGCAAACATAATGACATCATTAAGTCTCCACAATGGGCAGATTAATTAGCATATATATCATTTATATACTGGGAATGTGTATCATATTCAAGGATTTAACCCCCAAAAAACAAATTTGTTGAGAATATGTTGAAAAGTGGGTTTACATTTTTGGTATATTTTTTGTGGGTTAAACAAAAAATGCTACATATAAACTAAAATCTATTGCTCTTTCTTTTTATTTTGTGTGATAAATCCAAATATAAAATGATCTTGGGATGAGGTTGTATGAAAAGAGTATCTTACATATTTTCAGGTGTATGTATTTTAGTTTATTGTCAACTGTCAAAGACTTGGATTTGTTTAAATCTCATGTTCTGTTGTATTGTGCACTATTTTTCTATCCATCCAAAATTTTGATATTTTAATAAAGATGAGGAAATTTTAAATTTCTTTAAGAAATCTTATTCATCGAAAAAGTAATCGACTGATTCATGGATTAAGAAAGTAATTGTTAGTTGCAGCCTTAATTCCAATCGGTGATACTCACCTTTAATTCATATGGTTTATGCATGTTTGGTTAATGCATTTGTGGAGGCGATTAATATCTGATTAAAAGCCTTAGTTAATTCATGAGGCCGGTCATAGCAAAGGAGGAGATTGCCCGGAATCCCACCCACTGCTCTCAAAGCTCACTTTTGGCCAAAATTTGGCTTTGGGTGCGAATGTTGACTGAGTGCGTGTTTCATAGGCTGTGCACAGCCCCGCCATGGAGAAGATGAAGAGGATTAAGAAGCGTCTGTCGCTAACGCTTCGCTCAAGCCAGACCATCGACGAGTCGCTGTCTGAGCTGGCTGAGCAGATGACGATGGAAGACGGCGGCACCAAGGATAACGGTTTGTATCAGGGGATAACATCGCGAACACATGAAATAAAATTACACGACAGTGGTACCTCTTTATATGGGCCCGTAGCGCGAATTGCTCGTGTACCGAGCAAATGTTCTCATTATGAAATCATTAAAAACTAATTGGCCTTTTCCCAACCACCATGAATAGCTAGAAAACACACCTTCCTGATGACTAAAAACATGAAAAATGACAAACATAAAACAAGGTCTGAAAATATCTCACCTATTCGAGTTATTCACTGTTTTGAAGTCCAGGCCCTTTTTGGTTTTTGGATGCGAAGGACCGTGAAAAAAAGCTTCTGAGAGTGGTGTCCATCAAAACGTTTAACGGCTATATCGGAAATAAAATGAGGATGTAGAGCGCTCATCTTGGGACGAAGAGGTTGCAGGTTCGATTCCTGTCCCCTCTGAGTTAAAGGAATGCCCACATTCTTAAATATACAAATTGTGAGAAAATAGTTAATGTTTTTTTTCATAATATATATATATTTATACATATATGTCATGGATATATTTCAATCATTCTCATTTCGAACACAGTTTGTCTCGTCTTTGACTTCCTGAGCTGTAACATCATTTGAAGAACACCAGCACCCTAGCAAAGAAAACGGTCACCGAATTGGTTTACATGTTGATTAGTCAAAAAGATTTTAAGTGTTTTAAGAGAAGTTTTAGTCGTTTTTTGTGGAGAGTGTCTAGGCGTTGTACCGCAGATGCGTGCAGCAATGGTGCAAACCAATGCAAGCAGCCAAAATGAAAAGAACTGGCAAAAATAGCAGAGAGCTAACGGGGGATAAACCAGCCGGGACACGGCAGGCTAGCAGGCTGCTAAAAATGGCTTACGGGGACTGATCGACGTAAAAACGGGAGGCTTGCCTACCAAAAACATGCAGAAAGCAGCCAGGACAACCGGGAGCCAACAAGAAAAAAAAAAAACGATTACGTCGATAAACACGAACCCAGCATTAAATATGCCAAAAGATCATGGCAGGGCAGCCAGATACTTTAAAGGGTGAACAGAGACCATTCGGCAAAAAAAAACCTCTCCAGTAAGCTGCCAGGATAACTGGAAGCCATCAAAAAAATATGATTACGGCGACAAAAACAAACCCAGCTGGGGAAAAAACAAATATATGGCAGGTTACCCATTTAACCTGGAAACCTTCGGGAGCCCAAACAACAACGGGGAAGCTATCTGGACAATATTATATTAACATGGCGAAAAACTCAAAAGGAAAAGTTAAAATCACATACCTAATAGGAGGCGAAAGCAAAAAGGAACACATGCCGTACAGGATGGCAGGTAAACTTGCCTCACGCAGCTTTTGCTGATCAAAGCACGCTACTGAGACAAAACAGTCTGAAGTCCCTCAGCGACACGTTAAGCAAAGTTCCAATTACTCCTAATGGAAATGAGCGCTATGTGTTCCCTGATTTCTACGATCACCGTCTGTTTTTCAACGTGACCCACCATTGTTTTGGTCTTTGTTGTCTTGCGCTGATGTCACAGCTCTGGAGGATATGAAGTCAAACTGTCTACATTGAGAATCAATTTCTCGAGCTACATGGCGCGTGCAATATTTGGAAAGATATCTGCATAATTGTGGGGAGGAACACTACACATTTTGTGCCTAATTGAAAAAAAAAAAGACTTTTGTAATAAATGTCGAAGTGTCCTTGGGCAAGACATTGAAGCCCTAATGCCCCCGTTAGGCAGTTAGGCAGCCTTGTATGCCTGCCTCGGTTTGTGAGTGTGTTTGAATAGGTAAGTGTGAAGCACATTTAAAGTGCTTTAGGAAGTCTAAAGTGACGTGAAATTTTAATTACCTTTGATGTGATGTGACTTGAGCTAGTACAGTGATATAGCAAGTGTAGAAGGGAGGAGGAGATGGCAAAGGGTGGGGGTAAATACAAAAGAGATTTTAAAGCTTCAAGAGGATTGTGATTTAAAAACTTTACAAGGATCGTCATGCTCCTAGAAGATTTCCTTGCCTTCGTTGCCTCCTTCGGTCTTATAATGGTCCCTGATCATTGATTAGTCACGGCCTTTCAACTTATCGTTTTGTGTGCCTTCCTTATATTTCATAATCAAAACTTTTTTTCCAGGGTTCTAATGTTTTTGCCTCTCTCTTTAGCATCACCGCAAGCCTTGGGACCTATAATGAATAAATATTGTACAATTAATACAGTACTGCACAGCCGAGTCGCAAAGCTTTTATGAAGTACACGCAATTTTGAATTGAATAAAGCGAGAGAAAGGTATTGTGGGACTTAATTCAGCCAGTAGCTTATAGGAAACCAATAGCAGACCAGCATTTCATATTTGCAAAAGGGCAACTTAGGGAAATATCTCTAAACACACACGAAAACAGCAAAGTTTAATTTTTATTCTTTTTTGGCATACAAAATGATTTGTTGTTGATATCATAAAGTGGGCAGAATAGTGGAAAGAGGGGCTGAAAACGCTAAAAATGTCATAAGGCAGGGTTGCTGTATCCTGGAGGTCTACTGTATTGTAAATATAAATATAATATATAAATATAAACTTAAATAATTTGACCACAATTTCACCTTAGAGTTTCGGTCGATATTTTTAGTTTTGCAGTCATAAAATTACGCCAGCCTTGGCTATTTGTAATTTTCCAGAGCTGTTATTCAACAAAAAATACTTTTGTTTTATGTTTTGCAGATATTGACAAAATTTAAAATATATAGATACAGTATGCATGTCTGATAAAATAGATTATCATAGAGAAGATTAGAATCCTTATTGTCATTACACAGAGTGTTAATGAAATTCAAAGCTGCTCCATATAGTGCACATAATACACATCCCAACTTCATCACCTATCTTAAAACAAGTCAAACTCGCCCTCGACAAAAAGGTTTCTCCATTTGTTAATATCTGACAGTGCTGTCATCATTTGTAAAATAATTAAACACTTGAGATTGTGAAAAGCGTTTTTTTAATTTTCAGTGTATAAAATAGTATTTAATTGTATACAAACTGTCAAAAAATATAAAAAGGTTTCTACTTACCCCGAGGTTTCTTAAATTTAAGGTTTTACCTGCTCTCGTGTAGATTTTAGATCAGGGGATGGTGTTATAATTTACTTTAGTCTGTAACTATAGACTGTACAGGGTCATTCAAATAAACATGACTTGACTTGTAATAAAATAATTTGAGTTGAGTTTAAAACTCTTTAATCTATTATTCAGCAAACAGAATCTTCAGGCATTTTAGACCCTTCATAACCGTAAAAGTGCTTTTATGAACCAGCCCGCTATCATGGGTCTTTCAGTTGTTACATGCTGCAAGTGATAGAGAGTGAATGGAAACATTATTGTCTGTAGTGATGAAGAGTATTTTAATGACGTTATATAACAGAAGTAAGGGCACTCACACACATGTGCATGAACACACACTCAGCTCTTTAAACCAGAAGGTCAGTTAGGAAGCTGTCAGCTTAGAGTAGTTAAGGCTTAGTTGACGGTCGGATAAGCAACAGTATCGACACCTGGAGCGTTTAGTTTGTATTGTTTGTTGCTTTTTGTATTGGGCACAACACAGAAACATGTAAATGTAAATGATCTACATTTATGTAGCGCTTTTCAAGTCAATGAAGACCTCCCAAAGCGCTTTACCATGTGCTTCACATTTTTCCCTTTTACACACTAACCGATAGCAGTGTCAGCCATGCAAGGCAACTACCTGCTATCGAGGGCATCAGGGAATTCAGTGTCTTGCCCAAGGACACTTCGACATGTAACTCAGAGGAGCCGGGAGCCGAACCTTTATGCCTAGATTTAAACACTTAACTTTAAGCAGACTTGTTGTAAAACATGGCAACATTTTCAAGACCTCCACCTAAAATTCAAGCACATTTCAACCCTTGAAAACACAATATTAAAATTCAAGAATTTCAAGCACCTATACAAACCCTGGTTTTAAAACACCGTTACCCTCGAACTGGAAATTAATGAATTATATTGTCACCTCAAAAACATAAAAAACAAAAAAACATTCATAGGTTGCAGCTACATTGAATAGCCTGAATTCCTAATTTTACAAGTGCTTCGATCCCTCATGTCATTGCTGAACTTACCAAAACAACATCTGCAAAAAGTGCTAATTTTAAGTGTTTAATTAAAAAGGAGAAAAAAAAGGATTTGAGTGCTTAAAAAAAAAATCCAGTTGGACAACAAAGTGACACAGGATTTGGAAAAATGTATATTAAACCTATGTAAAGAAATTCAAGTACTATATTCCTTTTGTTTATCAACCTATTTTGGAATTACATTGCCGCTAAATGTTATTTCACTACTTTTCATTGCACTATTGTTCCGATGCGGGGACAATTTAGCCCAGTCTCCAAGGACCACCTCATAAATATTTCAGCCGATCAATCCTGAAAGTCGTTTTTTCTTATCTTTCTCTTTTAAGTCTTTATTATGTAATTTTCCTGCAGTGCTTTTTCTACCATAATCTCTTTATAAACAATGTTCACTACGTTTCTGTCATTTGCAGTAACGACAATTGTAACTAGACAATTCCCGCGGCAATTGTAAGAGTTGTGATTTATCTGGCAGATGTTGGTAAAGAACCGGTAGCGCTGAGTTGTTAGCATTAGGAGTTAGCATAAAGTTTTTAACTCAGAGAGATGTATTTGTAATTTTTTTACTTGGTTCTGTGGCGTGACTCCATCCCCCCCTGGCCCCCACGGTACTGGCAAGTTCATTTGAGATGGGCCAATAACCGTTAGCAACAAGGATATGCCTGGTGGAGGTCTAAAAATCACATTCATGCTAATAACATAGTAATAACACTGTTATTACACATTAAAAAAAATAAAATGTGCATGTTCGAAAGGAATGAGCCTTTCTGTTTGAATCGGCCCATCAGGAATGCATTGAGCCCATTCAATTTGCTGAGTCGTTAGCATGTTAGCATTAGAATAATTTTTCAGCATGAAGAAGTTAGCATTTAGCCGTTAGCATCACTTTTTAGCATGTATCCATTAGCATAACTCCTCAACATGAGTCCATTAGCATAATTTGTAAATATGAAGTCGTTAAAATATTGCCAATACCAAAATTTTTTAGCATGAAGAAGTTAGCATTTAGCCGATAGGATCACTTTTTGACATGTATCCATTAGCATAACTCATCAACATGAGGCCATTAGCATAATTTGTACTGTAGTTATGAAGTCTTTACAATATTGCCTTCAACAAAATTTTTTAGCATGAAGAAGTAGGCATTTAGCCGTTAGCATCACTTTTTAGCTTGTATCCATTAGCATAACTCCTCAACATGAGTCTATTAGCATAATTTGTAAATATGAAGTATTTAAAATATTGCCATTACCAAAATTTTCTAACATGAAGCAGTTAGCATTTAGCTGATAGCATCACTTTTTAGTATGTTCTCCTTAGCATAACTCATTAACATGAAACCATTAGCATAATTTGTGAATATGAAGTTGTTACAATGTAGCCATTCCCAAATTTTTTTGGGCATGAAGAAGTTAGCATTGCCCACAGTGTTTACAGCTAGCTTGCGCTAATACTTGGGCTGGCTGTGCCAGCCCAGCCCATTGCGGACAGTATTTACAGCTAGCTTACGCTAATACTTGGGCTGGCTGCGCCAGCCACACTCGTCACCAATAGTTTCTGGAGCTAGCATGAGTAAGCATAGCTTCAACCTCTCATCGCTAATACTTGGGCTGGCTAAGCCAGCCCAACACCTTGCTAGCGGCGCACATAGCTGTTAGCATCCTCACGCTAGCATCCACTCTTTGGAATTCACCATTTACCCATGGTTCAAGGTAATGAGGGGTCAAGCCACCCTGGACAGTCCCTGCTTAGTCCCTACTAACCTCTGAAAAAGCCCTCGTTTCCATGACTACCCATAGAAATGAATGGGCCCATGTATTCCGGATGGGAGACTCTCAAAATACATTAGAGCGGATGGGGACTTTTTTTCGTCTCCGGGGCCCACAAGGGGCCCCAGTGACTCGTATCGCTGTCAAAAGACAGGCCACAAGAGTCCCGGTCAGGCCGGAATTTTTGGTACATGAATCGTTGGGTTACTCCAAAAGCTCTGGGAGGAGATCCCCGTTAAATTTTGGCGGAAGAAGATAGATATAACTAGACAATTCCCGCGGCAATTGTAAGAGTTGTGATTGATCTGGAAGAATATCCCGTCATGTGTATATAACCCCGGTTGTTAGCATTATGAGTTAGCATAACATTTTTAACCCAGAGAGATGTTTCTGTCATTTTTTTACTTGGTTCTGTGGGGGGACGGAATTTTTGGTATATGAATCGATGGGGTACTCGAAAAGCTCTGGGAGGAGTTCCCCGTTAAAATTCGGCGGAAGAAGATAGATATAATAATAATATCTCGGGGGATTATAATAGTTGTGCACAGCACTTGGCAATGTAGTTGTGCCTTGCTGAAGCAAAAACAACTAATAATAATATCTCGGGGGATTGTATTAGTTGTGCCTGCTTCGCACAACTAATTAAGAAGGAGTTAAACAGTTCATTTAAAATGTAAATAACACAACCAAGTTCATTGTATTTTGAGTCAAGTGACTGGTATTAACGAAAAAGGAAAACATTGTAACTTTAAGACTTTTTTAAGTACACATTTTGTGGAGATATTTGCTTTAAATCAAGGTGTCGAACTCATTTTGGCTGGGGGTCACATTCTAGGAATAAATAGGATAAATAAATATTACGGGAGCCGGACTGTAGGTTTTCTGCTCTACTCTGAGCTCGTTACCTCACGTCTTTTCGGATCATGTCACCACCAAAAATAGCGACCATATAGTTGGATAGCGAGGCAAAAATAGGGCTAATCCTAGGAAAATTTGAGCACTCCTATTTATGTCGTTAGTAAAAGAAGCGTCTCTTTGAGCCGACTGGCTATTGGAATTGAACAAAGGAAGCCGTTTCCCCACAAATCAACAGCTATTTACCCCCTAGACGCCTTTTTTTTCTATTATGATTGTTCAATTTGCATTTTTGGGGAATTTTTTGTTGTTGACTTTACATTTGTTGAGCATTAAAAAGGTTAAAATGACTTGTTTTATCTTTGTTTGTGGATTTATAGATATTTAATTTTATTTGCTGTGTTTTCAATGTTAATGTGTTTATATAAAATGTCAAGTTTATTCTGTTTTTCTTTTATCCCTCTTTTTACTTTTGTTATTGCATTTATTTTTTTTGTTTCTTTTTTCCATTTTGGTCAATTGCTTTTATTATTCAATAGTTTTAGAGCACACATTCGTCATAGATCTAGCTTCTTGATTTTGCTGTAAAAAATCACCGGATTGATGCCTTCGAATTTAAAATGTACTAACTTCCATTCCAGGGAAACAAGCTCCTGGACTGCCCTAGAACTGTAAAGCCCGAATATAGAAAATCACTTGTAACATTTATTTTGACCTTTGGTATTTTGTTCACCTAATCAGAAAAGACACAATTAATATACATATAAAAATGCATATAGATGAAAGTAAAAATTCTACAAACCAACAAATATAGAGAAATATTACAAACAAAAATGCATTCACATCAGGATAAATGAAAATGCTGGCTGCATCTGAAACTGTCTTCTGCTCAGGATGCGTTTCCTGGCCATGTTAAGAGCTTTGCTATCACGTATTTTGACTACCACAAACGCTCAAAGATGCCATATGGCAACATTGACATAATAGGCTAAGAAGTAATTTGATGACTAAATATGTACATGTTCTAGACATTGTATTAATAACAAAAACAAATATTTGAGACATTTCCCTTACAGTACTTGAATAAGACTAATCTAGTCCTATGAATCAAAGCCAAGTTGAGGTTCAGACATTTTGCAGGATTTGTGACTTCAGGGCCAGAGGGCTTGACTTATAAACACAACCACTGTGCAATGACAATATGGGCAGGTACAACAGGATTCATTGAAAATGTAAATGTGATCTTAAAAAAAAAACCCAAAAATATTTAGAGTTTTTTGGGGGGTGGTAACAGTTACAAGGCTAGACTGTCCAGCCACCAGGGTCTCACAAAATTGTTTGGGAAACACTGCTGTCAGTTCATTTTCTCCTACTGCACTGTCAGTAATTAAAAGTCGTACGAGCTTGTTATAAACCTTGTATAAACAGCTCCGTTCAGTAATGCCGTGGTTCATTTTAATGGATCCTGCAAGCATGATGCAACGGATGAAACGGAACCTGTTGTTGCCTTTCAGAGCCCTTCATGAGGAACGGCCGACCGCCCACCTCCCACAGCATGCACTCGTTTCTTCACCAGTACACAGGCTCCTTCAAGAAGCAGCCTCTGCGCCGGCCGCACAGCGTCATTGGCGGCACCCTGGGCTCCTTCATGTCCATTCCGCGCAATGGCAGTCGCTTGGGTAAGGAAGGCGCAAAATCAGGGGTCAGGAACATTCTTTGACCCAAAGATTCGCAATAGCAAAATGGGGGCTGCAGTGGCTCAGGAGGTAGTGCGCTCGTCTTGGGATCAAGAGATCGCAGTTCGAATCCCGGCTCCTCCGTGTTACATGTTGTAGTGTCCTTGGGTAAGACACTGAACCCCTAATGCCCCCAATATGCAGGTTAGCGCCTTACATGGCTGCACGGCCGCTATTGGGAAATGTGAAGCACACTGTAAAGCGCTTTGGGAAGTCTTGACTTGAAAAGCGCAACACACTCATTTCATTTCATATATTTTTTTCTCACAAAGAGAGCCACACCATATATTTAAAGATATATTTCAGCAAAACCGCCAAACCTGCTCTCCAGGCAAAAGCTCATCCCCCAGCACATTTTATTTCACTGTGTGAAGTTATATTATTTGATAAAACCTATGAAATAAGATTAATGCCAGTGCCGTTGATCCATAACACCATATATACCACTTTGAAAGAATTACCGTATTTTCCGCACTATAAGGCGCACCTAAAAGCCTTTATTTTTTTCAAAAGCTGACCATGCGCCTTATAATACAGTGCGCCTTATTTATGGATCAATATTAATTCACAAAGTCTTGCAACTAACTTGCAGCCGCCGACTAGATTTTCCCCCGAACGCCAAGTAGTCCGCGTTGTATGCTGGGATTTATTTACCGGCGTTTCATTGGCTAACCAATGTGTAAATCATCATTTGAATGGATCACTATTGGCTAAAGTTGTTCGGAGGTTAAGGGGAGGATCCTTTTTATCATTTACAGGCTGGCATTGGCTTGAACGGCAAAACAAAGCCTGCAATTGGCCGAAAAAGATGAATGCGTATAGCACGTGGCTGACGGCATAGAGAAAGCATTTTTTTCTATTCTGTATTTGTAAATATTTTATTCTCCTGGATTTACTACCCTCACGGATATAAGAGGACATTGGCTGCACATTATTATGAACACAACGACTTCGGTGAGCTACTCCGATCCAAAAAGTCGGTTCTCTAAAAACAGTTGGAAATCCCATCTCTACAAGTAAATGCCTTGTTTCGTATTTGCTCAGGAAATTTCAAATTCTTTGACAAACAACTTAATTTTAAAGTCATGGAAATTGTTGCTTTCCCTGGTAACTAGTTACTTTTTCTGTAAAGTGAAAACATTACTAACTACCAACACTGCTCACAACTCATGTGAAGCGTCATGGCAAATCCGGAGAGGTGGAAGTGGTTTTTGAGGAAGCTGGAGCTGTTTTTATCTGGCTACCTTCTTGAATACGGCACGAACGAGACAGAGACTCCGGTAAAAACAGGGGTTGGAGACCACGCGCTACAATAACAGCCGAATCATTGACACACACTCCTCACTCTGTATGGAGTTTCTAGCAGTATTGTGCAGACACTTCTATCTATCGGGAGAGCTAACTGTGGTCATTGTGCTTGCTGTTTACGTTCCATCGCTACGTTCCACCGCTAACGTTTCACCGGATGCCAACGTTTCACCGGATGCTAACATTAGCATAGCGCTAAATCTCCTGCCCGCTGCTATCAATAAAAAGCAGCTTGCACACCTCAACGGAGCTTTTATCGTCACCGGCGACTTTAATCCGGCATGTTTATGGACTGTACTTCCCAAATCCATTCAATACGTGGACTGGGCAATTCGGGAAAAACATTGGACTGTGTGTACTGTAAGATCAAGCATCCAGTTGGATCCCCCATCTCTGTTTGTCCCTCTCCCCCCTTCAATCACACACGGGTCAGGGCGGGTGAGCGATTTCTGCTTTCTTTTCACTAGGCTTTCTGTCCTTTTAACTTAGATTCTAAAAGGGGGGACTGAAACTGTCACTGTCACTGAAACTGTGCGACTTTGAGACTCCTGATCTAAACAATGCTTTCCATAAACAGAATGGCACTTTGCTTGCAAAATATTTTTTTATGGGAATAAACTGAACTAATGCATAAACTTTGCAAGAACTTTTCAGACCCCCACGTTTCCGGTAATTTGATCACACAAATTTTGTCATCGTGGCGATCACAGACGTGCACAAAATAAAATCTATCGACGTAAGATAAAAGTTTTGAAGTCTTATCTGTCTGTTCGCTTTTCTCACCACACTGTTTTATTGGTCAACCCGCCATATGGGCCCCCTACACACTCTCATTCGCTGGATACAAAAAGCAACACAAGTAAGTGGGAGCTATCTCAATGTGTGGACAAAAAAGCCACTCCTGTCATCTAATGGTGATTTTTTTATATTGAAATCATTTTCAGAGGCTTGAAATTTACTGATGAGCTGCACCAAAGCCTTTAGAATCTCTCTCTCTCTCTCTCTCTCTCTCTCTCTCTCTCTCTCTCTCTCACTCTCTCACTCTCACTCTCACTCTCACTCTCACTCTCTTACTCTCACACACACACATCCCTCAAGTGGGGTGACCGACAGCAAGACAAACACATACAATAACAAAGAAAACAAAAAAGGGAAAAAATAGCAAAAAAAAAAACACACACAAACATTTTTGGACCATGGCCAGCCCAAACACCCAAACAAGTTAAGCACCTCGGCACTGGTCATGCTTTCGTTCATCCAGATGAAACGGGACACAAGAAAGCGGCCGTGTCACTCGGGTCGGGGTGACACAACACACTCTGTTCAACAGCAGGGCCCGACAGCTTTCACTGGTTTACCCCTGCCGCATCATACAGGTGCCCTGCCTATCCCTTAGAACGCGTCCAAACATCCCACTATCCTTTATAATAGTTTTTCAAAATCAACATATTTTGGTGCTTAGGGAGAATGCTTCTGAAATATATTTATATGTTATGGCACTGAATGAGTTCAATAAATCATTGGAGTCCAAACTATGGCCTAGGGCAGTGTTTTTCAACCTATCTTGAGCCAAGGCACATTCCTTTCAATTAAAAAAATCCCACGGGGCACCACCAGTTTGCGCAGTTGCATTTTCAAAAAGTAAATCCAAATGAAATGAACCACACAGGCACAGAAATAGGTTGATTTCCCACCGCACAGTAAGACATTTAATTATCAGTGTGCCACGGCACAGCGGTTGAAAACACTGGCCTCAACGAAATTTATAGCACGCTGAATGCTTTCCACTGGCCAGCAGCACTGAATTCATATTTTTTTTTACACCATTCTTTTTAAAAATACTTTCACCACCACATCAGTAAAGACTGATCGTTGCTTTATTTAACAGTGAATGGGCAGTAATAGTTTTCTTATTTTTTATTTTTTTAAACATGGATGCCAATGTTTCTTTTGAGATAAAAATAGAATAATCTTCGAATAACGCTTAAAGAAAACATTGAGAGACTACTTAGATCACGGGTGTCAAACATGCGTCCTGTGGCCCAGATCAGGCCCACCAAGGTTTTTAATTTGGCCTGCGAGACAACACCGAGAGAAGCACAAGAGAAGATTCAACTGCAGTTTGAAATATGTCCAATTGATGTTGACAAAGCCAGGCACCACTCCAAGCAACTGGAGCTATATTACTTTATCTATTTTTTACTTTCTCTCTCTCTCTCTCTCTCTCTCTTTCATTTTTTTCTCCCTTTCTCACTCTCTCTGACTTTCTCTCTTTTCCACTTTTTATTTTTTTCTTTCTCTATACAGCTTCTTATATTTTTCTCTTTTTTACTCTCTCTAGCTTTCTTTTCTCTTTCTTTCTCTTTCTCTTCTTTATTTCTTTTTAACTCTTTATTTATTTTCTATCTCTTTTTCACCTTTCACTCTCCTCTATTTCTCTTTCTCTACTTCTCTGTAGCTCCTTTTTCTTATTTATTTCTCTCTTTCTTTCTCTCTGTCCCTATCTCCCCGTGTCTCTTTTTCTTTCTTTCTCTCTTTCTCTATCTCCCCGTCTGTTTTTTGTTTTTCTTTTTTTCTTTCACTCACCCTTTTTCTCCTCTTTTTCATTTCTCTCTTTCTCTATAAAAATAGAGCTCTTTTTCTGTCTTTTTCTATTTTTTTACACTGTATATCCTCTCTTTCTGTCTCTATTTTCTCCTCTATTCTCCTTTACTCTTTTTGTTCTCTGTCTGTTTTCTCTCTCTTTCTCTCTTGTTTTTTTCTTATTTTCTTTTTTTCTCTCTCATTTTGTTATGTTCTCGCTCTTGTTTTTTCTCTCTCTCTCTCTCTTTAATCTACTAGTACTAGTACTATTTTTCTACCATGTGGGCCCCACGGACGAATACAATCAAAATTCTGATATATATCTTTTCTCACACGATGAAGATGTTTTACTTTTAATGCAGTTTTTTAAAATATATTAAAAGCATTTTTATGGTGTTGACAGATTTTAAAACTTCTACTCACGAGGTTTGTCATGTCCTTAAAAGATGTCCTAAAACCTCTACTCACGAGATTTGTCATGTCCTTAAAAGATGTCCTTGCTTTAATCGCTTCCTTATTTCTAATAACAGTTCCAAATGTCAATAAGTTACGACCATTCAAGTTAGTTAGGGTTGGACGTTCGCTTGCCTTCTTCACAATCTCAAACTTTGTTTCCATTGTTGTCGTGTTTTTACTTTTCTCTTTGGCATCACTGCAAGGCTTGGACTCATGGAACTAAATACCAAAAAAATCCAGTATTGTATCATCGACTCGAAGTCTATCAAGCACACTGAATTCTGAAATGAATGAAGAAAAAAAGCATTGTGGGAGTGAATTAAATCGGTAGTATATCTGTATTTCCGTGATATTTTGTTGCAAACAAATAGGAGATCAGAATTTTATATGACGTAGATCAATAAGAGATGCACCTTAGAGACGTAACTCTACATACACCCGAACAACGCTAAGTTTACTGTAATTGTTAAAAAAAAAAATCATACTATTTTGGCTCGCTCTTGTTCTTTTTGGAACCTAATCTCTGTGATTAATCATATATATATATATATATATATATATATATATATATATATATATATATACATATACCGTATTTTCCGCACTATAAGGCGCACATAAAATCAGATTTTTTTTAAAAAAAGCTGACTGTGCGCCTTATAATCCCGTGCACCTTATATATGGATCAATATCGAGTTACAAGGTCTCGCAACTTACGTTAAGCAGCCACCGACTCTATTTTTCGCGTAGAAGAAAAAGTGCGGTGTGCATACTGGGAAATATTAAACAACGATTCTCTTTTATTTGTTCGTTTGTATAAAGTGGTATGATGGACATCGCTTTTTGATTATGTGCAACCAGGCATGTTAATACCATTGTGTGTGTCCGGTTGATAGGCATTCTGAGCCTCGCAGTGGAGCCTGGCCCAGATGGAGGAATGCTGATGACAAAACACGGGGCAGTTATATAAGAATGCAAAATATCGGTGCCACATTTGACTGGAGGTTTTTCTTCAGAGAAAATATGTATAAATTTCGTGCAGTGGGTCACAAACTACGGAAACATTTAAATCAGGATGCAAAAGTGAACGGAAAGTGGGGCAGACCCCGGATATATTCGAGCGTAGATCAAGAGAATGTTACCAAGTGAGAGAAGTGAAGAATCATGCAAATGCGTCCCGCAATAATTGTCATCTTCTGGGACCCATTTGGGTCATCTTTCTACGCATTTCATTTGAATGTCGCAAGAGCCCTTTAATTGGTTGTGTGATGGAATTATGTTTTTGGATAGTTCGTGTTTACATTTCCAAGAAAAGAGTCGGAAACAAGCGTTTTGATGGACACTGTTTTTATTGAAGAACTGATTCTCTCCTCATTTTGTACTATATATTTATATACATACTGTACTATATATATATATATACATATATATATATATATATATATTATATCTTTATGTTTGAAGTCTGAAATGTGGCAAAAGGTCACAAAGTTCAAGGGGGGCAAATAGTTTCGCAAGCCTCTGTAAATGCTAGAATGAGCATTTGCAGAATGTTCTTGAAGATTCTAAACTCAAAATTGAACAACTCATTTTTTTAACAGAGACATGATCATATTGTTCTTTACAAAACGACGGCCTATATTTATTTACTAGCCCCCTTATATTGCGGTTGTTGAAACCTCTACTTGCGAGGTTTGTCACCTCCTTAGAATATTTCCTTGCTTAATCGCCTCCCTTTTTGGAATAACGGTCCTGACTGTGGAAAGGTTCCGGTCATGCAACTTAGTGAGGGTTGGCCATTTGCTTGCCTTTTACCTTTTTCATTTCGTTTTCATGTTTTTACTTCTCTTTTTGGCATCACTGCGACTCTTGAACCCATACCGAATAAATACAGTATTGAATCATGAACTCACCAAGTCTTCTACCAAGCACATGAGATTGTGAAATGAAGATACTGGCATTGTGGGACTTAAGCCAGTAACATATCTAGTCAAGTCAAGTCACATTTATCTATATAGCCCTTAATCACAAAAATGTATCAAAGCACTGCACAGGATTACAATTATAAAATTGCACAATTACCTGATCTTAAACCAGCATGCGGGCAAGGAACAACTCAAAAACCTCAGTGTGAGGAAAAAAGAGAAACCTTGAGAAAGGACCTCACATGTGGTAATCCCCCTTCCAGGATTGACCAGGGTGAATTACAATTAGCATTACTGTACACAGAATAGTAAACATTAGGTAAGATGTTGAAGATGTCCGGAAAGAGCATGACACCAACGACGCCCCCAGCTTGTAAACAAGTCCAGAAAGTCTATGACAGCCACGATGCAGCTTCCCATCTCTGCCAGCTGGTAAATGCAGGGGTTGACATGCTTCAGGTCAGACGCTGGTCCGCAATATCTGTTTTTTGTGTGTTTCCTTGTTGCAAACCAATTAAAGATCAGCATTTTATGTTAAGTTGATCAGTAACAGACTTAACTCCACGTAATTGTAAAAAAAAAAAAAAAAAAAGTTTCTACTCCTTGCATTTTGGCTCTCTCTTCTTCTTTTTGTAACTTAACCTCTACGATAAGCCTAAAATCGCGCTCTTTGAATGTTACCAGTGCACATAATTGTTGTTTGGCAATGAGCCTCTTTCATTGCGGTTGTTAAGGGATTTTGACTTAACAAGAAAAAATAATTCACACTGCCGCTTTGTCAGCCTTATAACTACTTCATAATGCCTAGCGTGCATCATGAAAGCAACCGGAAAGATCGGAAAACAGAGTAAGCGTAAACTCCCGTGCATTCGACAAATTTGCGGCGAGCTCTTTTTAATATGAGTGCTCTGTTTCAGACATCGTACACGAGAATCTCAAGATGGGTTCTGACGGGGAAAGTGATCAAGCGTCTGGTACGTCTTCGGACGAGGTCCAGTCCCCAACGGGCGTCTGTCTGAGAAACCGAGTCCACCGGAGAATCTCCATGGAGGTAATCATGTGACCACCAGGATCTTCTCAAGGATCTAGTCTGGGTGTTTTTCTTGCCTTATAATGGCGGGTGTCAATATATTGGTATCTGTACAGCTCCCAACATATAATAAGATTATACATAAAAAACATTAAAAAAACAATACTTCATTCTCATTTTTTGGGCCCACTGGCTGTGATTTTGAGACCCCTGACCTAGAGTTTATAGATTCTCTAGCATGACGATGTTTTTTCAAACAGGCTCATGTGACAGAGCACGTCAGTTTTTCGATCTGATTTCCTTGCAGTGTCAAACTGCTTAACTAAGATGATACGTAGGTAAAAGAAGTTGTATAGTATTTAGTTAAAAGACTTTCTGCTGTCTCCATTATCTAACATTTGCCGGTGAAGAAAAGGAGAAACCTTTTGACCTATCAGAATGCACTATGCAAATCAGTGTTTCTGTCATCCTAAGTAAAAATAGTGGCATAATAAGATGAGCGCAAATGCCTTTTCTCATGTCACCTGTACCACTGGTGGTCTAGTGGAAAAGTGTCAGCGCTTTCACCGCCTCTACTCTGGTTGGATTTTTGTTACAATATTTTGCAAATTTGATCAGCGATATTAATCGATTGATTATTATTGCACATATACGGTAGTATTCCGTAATATGGTACACGTACCTATAATTACTGTATTGCATTGCCAATCTTATCCAAAGGGAAAGTAGTTTTTGGGCAGGTGCACTTTCAAATTTCTGGCCAATTTGGTGTTTGTGGAAAAATATTATTTTGATAAATATTGAATGAAATATATGAAAAATACCTTAAAATATATGTTGCGTTGGACTAGTTAATACACAAAACATAAAAAAAAAAACATTTTAATGATAACCAATATTGCAAACCTTTATAATAAAAATGTTTACTTTGCCAATCTTTTATATAAATTTAGTCATTTGTTGGCCTGGAGAGGGATAGGTGCCATCATGCTGTACTTGCCCAAGACACACCACAGGAAATGGTACCCCTACGATCCGTCTAGTTAAAGGATACACACACACAGACACACACACACACAAACATATTAGATATTCGTTTGAATATCCATGAGTTTTCTCAATAAAATCTTAAAACTCAATTTTACTTATTTTAATATTCAAGTTTAGAAGCCTTCTGCCTCCAATTGGAAAAGGTTTTTTACCCTATTTTTCTTCTCTTTGACCTAGCAGTCGCTAAGATTTAATTTATTTATTGTTTATCTATTTAGACCGGTGATATACTAAGCGAGTAAAGAGCTTTGCCTGCCTTGATATTTGTCAAAATAATTTCCTTGCTGTTATTTTAGGGTGAAATAATCACGTCAAAGGGATTTTGTTTGCAAAGCAGCACAATTACATAATGTATTTAATGTGTAATAAAAATAATCCAAACGGCTATTTGCAAAATTATATTAGCATCAAAGTCTGCACAATATTTTTATATTTTGATACACTGCATTACTGTTTAGCTGCATCATGGATCAAGTAAGACCATATTTTCCCAGTTATATTGCTTTTGTAACCTGTAAAATACTCAACCTGATCTGTTTTGTCTTGCCAAGTTATTTTTGGCTCTGTCACTTTGAGTGCATGTGTGGGTGTCTCCTGGATACTGTGATGCTCTCCTTTAGTTTTTATTAGTGGGACAACAGACAATTATTTTCATAATCCACGAATTGGTCCGTTATTTTTTCGATGAATCAGATTTCTTAAAGACATATTTAATGTCTCTTTATTCAAACGTTAAAGTTTTGGACACATAGAAAAATAGTGCACAAAACAACAATATATTCGATAATATAAAACAATACAAAAATCCAAGTGTTTGTCAATTAACTTGAAAAGAAACTAAAATACAAATATATGCTATACACCTGCAAAAAATACTCTTTTCCTACCGCCTTATCCAAAGATAACATTATATTTGGACCTATCATCCAAAAAAAAGATATATTTTTCAAAAAACTCAAAAATGTAAACCCACTTCTCAAAATGTTTTCAACAAATTTGAATATGATAAACATTTCCAGTATGAAAATGGCATATAGCCCCTTGTATAGAGTTGAACATGACATTAATATTCTTTTTGTTTTTACTTTATATCTTCAATACATTTATTTTCAGATCTTCTTTCTCTGTACTTCTGCAGCACTTTCTGTTCCCTTGAAAACTGTTTCACAAACTTTGTTTCAAACTGTCAAATAATTCACAGTTGAAACTGTAACGGCAATTTTGTTTGTAATAATGCAATGTCCAATACAAAAAGATTTAAAAAAAAAAAACATGTGGTACCACAACTCTTGGCATAGCAACAGATTTGTGTGCACTTATTTGCGTTGATTTAGCGTACTTAGTGGCCCATAAATCATATGGTACGACAAATCGATGATCTAATTAGTTGCCAACCCTTTTAATAATCAATTTTATTGATTAGTTGTTGCAGCCCTATTGTGTTTAATAGACAATAGAGGATTAAATGCCACATTGAGGTAGTTAAATCAATATTCCCTGGCGAATATGCAATAATGTCTGGTGACGTTGCGTTTCAGGACCTGAACAAACGCTTGTCGCTGCCCGCCGACATCCGAATTCCCGACGGTTACTTGGAGAAGCTGCAGCTTACCAATCCGCCTTTCGACCAGCCGCTCAGCCGGCGCTCGCGCAGAGCTTCGCTGGTGCGTGTCAGTACCACTTTTACAGGCCTGCGGTGTCAGTTGCACTGGGAACAGCCTGTGCCTGTTGCCATGACAACCGCCACAGCAGGAGCTGCTCCAGCTTACATTTTTTTGGGGTCAGGCAACATTGACTACTATTACGTGCCCTGGGATTAGTTATGCTGTATAATCAAACCCCTTTGGTACTCTGCTGCAATTGCCTGGGTTCAAGTCATGTTTAGACTGGTAAAACTAATAATTAATCTGGAAACATATGTTGGCCTGGAGAGGGATGGGTGCCACCTGGCTGTACTTTCCCAAGGCACACACAAAGGACATTTTTATTATTATTAATATTTTCGGTATCCAAAAATATATTAGTGAGCAAAAAAAAAGCCTTACACAGTCAATACATGGGTCAAGCTATAAATTAAGCTTGTTATCATTATTATAACTATTTGTGTTGTTGTTGGCGTGGCTTTTGTTGTTGTTGTTGTTATTATTATTATCCTCTATATAACTATTGTTATTGTTGAACGTTGTTATTGTTATTATTTTTCTGTCACAATTATATTATGCAAAATCATCACAATCTAGGGCTATATTTAAAAACAAAACAATGGGGTGAATAAATATGTTGGTGATGATGGTGAAAATTTAACAAAAACTAAATAAATGGGGATAAAATCACATAGAGATACATTTTGATCAGAACACAAAATGGACATGCCCTGCACAACTCATAGTTAGGGCAGACAACTTGGCGCTTTGATAATGGAGGCATATGGCTTAAGCGTCCATGTCTTGTCTTTTTAATACACAGATCAGGACACTTAGCTATGTGTGGTCCTGCTTGCTGAGCCCCTCTAGCAGCAGGTCAAAAGATACTTTTTCTGATGGACAACTCACCATTGAGAATTATTCTTATTATAATAGATACTCTTATTTTATAGTATTCTGAAATTGTACAATGACAACAATCATGATAATGATGAGGGTGTTAATAGTGATGTAATGGTGATGATAATAATGTTGTTTGTTACATGTAATTACATGTAAGATCTAGCTGTAAGACTCATCTAGCTGTTAAAGTGAAATACATTCACTTTGCAAATTTTGATGTTCTGTCTGTATTCTTTTCTCAGTCTGAGATTGGTTTTGGAAAACTGGAGACCTACATTAAGCTAGACAAACTGGGAGAGGTGAGAATAAGAAACAAGGTCAAGGCAGATAAACTTGAAAAGTAATTATTTTTTCTCTTCTCCATCGTCTCATCACAGGGAACGTACGCCACCGTTTTCAAAGGACGCAGCAAGTTGACGGACAACTTGGTGGCTCTCAAAGAGATCCGGTTGGAGCACGAGGAGGGGGCGCCTTGTACAGCCATTAGAGAAGGTTAGTTTCAGTTTACCGTATTTTCCGCACTATATGGCGCACCATGTTATAAGGCGCACCTTCAATGAATGATATATTTTAAAACTTATGCCATACATAAGACGCACCCCATTATAAGGCGCTATAAGTGCATGCTGGTTTAAGATCAGGTAATTGTGCAATTTTGTAATTGTAATCCTGTGCAGTCCTTCGAGACATTTTTGGGATTAAGGGCTATTTACGGTAAATAAATGTGGCGACTTGACTACAGTAGAGAATGTAGTTACTTTATGCAACCTCTAGATGTTGCCACGCTCAAGGGAATGTCAACAAAATATTCAAAAAGGTCAAACTTTATTAACAAACAAGCTTTCCACAACTCCATTCACTCCCAAAATAAATAAACAGCCGTTTTATTATTTTCTCTGAGGTAAAGCATTTTCGTGACACATCTTTGACATCTTTGAACAACATAGACATATCATTTTATTTTTTGTCCATTTAGTCAACACGCAAAGAAAAAAACGTCTGATACTGTTATTTTAAATGAAACGTTAGTGCAATCGCAATAAAGTGACACTCGTAATGTGCAAAAACAACGAGTGCAAAGCAATAACATAATAACTGTAAAATGTAAAACGTAAACACACAAAAGAAAAACAAAGATCACTCTATAAGCTCCTCATCGACGAATCCCTCGAATTCTTCTTCTGCTGTGTTCGAATTGACCATATCTCAGTGAATGGGCCATCCAACACGTCCGGTGTTTTTGTGCCAGCGCTGTTGCCTTCATACGTATAGTTATCGTACTGACACTTCTGCTTGCCGCTCTTTGTTGAACAACCCACTGTTCAAGTGTCTCCTCTAACTCTGGCCATCTTGCTTTATTGCCACGGAAACTTTGTTGAGTTTTCCTTACTTGGCGGAGCTTATCTTCATCCTTTCTCCACTTCCGTACCATCGATTCATTTAAGTTTAACTCTCTCGCTGCCGCTCTATTGCCGTGTTGTGCTGCGTGACTGATC
Organism: Urocampus carinirostris; assembly: GCF_059441175.1. Taxonomy (NCBI): domain Eukaryota; kingdom Metazoa; phylum Chordata; class Actinopteri; order Syngnathiformes; family Syngnathidae; genus Urocampus; species Urocampus carinirostris. The sequence continues at coordinate 40,263,483 of NC_142359.1, forward strand.
GCTTTGAGTTTAAACTCGGCGTTGTACACGTGTCTCTTAACAGGAGCCATTTTCTTATACAAATGCACGTATGAAAGAGAATCTCGCTCTCTCTCTCTCTCTCTCGCTCTCTCTCTCTCTCAAACGTGACATTCTGAATAATTCTGCGTTTGTTTAAGGTAAATTGTGCTTTACATCTTCACCAGTCATAACCCTGGATTCAGACAAATACTGTATTTGTTGAATATGAATTAAGCAGTTTAATGGGGTAGCCATTTTGCCACTTAGTAAACAAATACAACACGAGCCCCGGCAACTACCAATCGTTTAATATTTCCCAGTATGCACAGCGCGAAAAATGGAGTCGGCGGCTGTTTCTCGTAGTTGCGAGACCTTGCGAATTTAATATTGAGCCATATATAAGGCGCACTGTGTTATAAGGCGCATGGTCAGCTTTTGAAAAAAAACAAGACTTTTAGGTGCGCCTTATAGTGCGGAAAATACGGTACCCTGATTTTTGATGTGAATTTTGTCCTGTTTTAAATCCTCATTGCCTTTTTCATTGATGTAGTATCATTACTAAAGGACCTGAAACACGCCAACATCGTAACGCTACATGACATTGTCCACACGGACAAAAGCCTCACGCTCGTTTTTGAGTACCTGGTAAGTAAAATGAACCCTTGAAAGTCGTCTAAAGCGGGGGTGGGAAACATTTTCCACACAAACAGCCATGAACGCTCAATATTTAGATTTCTTCTGTTTTTCAGTGAGTGCCACACCAAATTCAATTGAGTTGGGGGCCGCTGAAGCTAAGGTCTGGGTGAGGTTGGGCCAAATAGGCTTTTCCGCAAAAACAGGAAAAGAACGCTTTATAAACATGGTGACGTATCCGGTGTGCTGGGCGAAGCCTCAAGGCAAAAGAATGCTTGGGATGGTGAGAAGACAAAGGAAAAGAACACTATCGTAGCTGCTAGTTGGTGACATGTTAGTGTGCCAGAATTGGAGAAAAAAAAATCGTTAGTGATTGTAAATTGAGGTTTCACAGGATCCTAGTGGACATTCCTGATCGAAAAAAAAGATACGTCTTTAATGCAAAAAGATTGGACCGAGGCACTCATAAGAAATACTACAGTTTACAGCGCAGACTTTATATCAGGTAAGAGAAATAAAACTTTTATGATTGATGCTATCGACCCTTTCATTACTTATTGTATTGACTATGTATAGTTCTATTGTCTTAGCTTCAACTGTTAGCGTGTAGCCAACAGTAGCTTTGAAAACACTGCGTGGGTCGAAAATAAAAACAGGCACACATTGCAAGTAATCGTTGGGCAAACAATCGAAGGTTTTTATTAGATACATTTAAATATTCATGCATTGATGGTTTTTATTTAATGATTTTATAGATATTTTAATTGTATACCCAATGATTGTTGCCTATTTTTCTTTTTAAACCACGCAATGTTTACAAAGCTTGCGTTTGCAATTAGGCTACACGCTAACAGTTAGCTAAAGCTTAGAAAATTACAAGATACTTTGCCGATATAATAAATTAAATGGACTCAATAGCAACAGTCATCAATGTTTGATTTTTCTTTCTTGATACGATGGCACGTAAACACAAAACATGACGACAACTAGCAGCTACGACAGTGTTTTTTACCGTTGTCTTTTGACCAGCGCAAGTATTCTTTTGCCCTCAGGCATAGCCCCGCCAACCGGATGCGTCACAATGCTGACAAACAAATGAAAGTATCCATAACAATTCTTCTTACCAGCTTTAAAGGTATAAAAGCACTACAGCGCTCCTGTCGCTGGTAGTAGAAATGCTGTATTGCACTCCAGTCATGGTGTTAAGGTTGTGAAATTTATCTCCGTGCCAGAAGTACCGTATTTTCCCAATATAAGGCGCACCGGGTTATAGGGCGCACCCCGAAAAAATAGTTTTTGGTCCTATTTTTAACATACATAAGACGCACCGGATTATAAGGCGCTACAATGAGAACGTCGACAAAACAGTCAGATAGTTCAGTCAAACTTATTACCCCCTTAACATTCCCAAAGCTTGCAAAGACGCAAATACGTGTCGAGAACACGTGCGGATGCGGTGTCTGTACGATGTCACTTAAATGCATCGTTCCATCATTCGGAAGGTTAAAGTCTTGGGATTCAAGAAATGCCAACCATTCCTTAGTATCTATTTTCTTTTTCGCTCGCACCTTTACTGTGCATATGACAATAAACACTTGGAATTGAGTTTAATTTAAAAATAGACACTCCATTCCATCCATTATCTGCACCGCTTATCACAGAAACATCGAGTTCAATCTGAAACAAGATACAGGGACAATATAAAACCCGGAGTAGCTCACCGAAGTCGTTGTGTTCATAATAATGTGCAGCCAATGTCCTCTTATATCCGTGAGGGTAGTAAATCCAGGAGAATAAAATATTTACAAATACAGAATAGAAAAAAATGCTTTCTCTATGCTGTCAGCCACGTGCTATACACATTCATCTTTTTCGGCCAATTGCAGGCTTTGTTTTGCCGTTTAAGCCAATGCCATGTAAATGATAAAAAAGGATCCGCCCCTTGACCTCCGAATAACTTTAGCCAATAGTGATCGATTCAAATGATGATTGACACATTGGTTAGCCAATGAAATGCCGGTAAATAAATCCCAGCATACACCGCGTACTACTTGGCGTTTGGGAAAAATCTAGTCGGCGGCTGCAAGTTAGTTGGAAAACTTTGCAATTTTAAAATTGATCCATAAATAAGACGCACTGTATTATAAGGCGCATGGTCAGCTTTTGAAAAAAATGAAGGCTTTTAGGTGCGCCTTATAGTGCGGAAAATACGGTACTCATTAAAAGAGCAAGCCATACGTTCCCTACACCTGGTCTAAGGAAACACAAAGCTAATACTTTTGTCTGTGGCTTTCACAGGATAAAGATCTCAAGCAGTACATGGATGACTGTGGGAACATCATGAGCATGCACAATGTGAAGGTTAGGATTCAGTTTTTGTTTTTTTTCCCTCTTGGGCCTTACTGTTGTCCTCAAGGAAGGTAATGAGATAGCTTCTTTGTAAACACAAAGAATAGCTGTACAGAACTATGTAAACAAGTCAGGTAAGGTTGGATTGTGAGACCGGGCGTAGGTGCAGGGCCTTTGGCAAGCTTTGTGTTAAACATGAACTGGCCTCCAAAAAAAGAAAGAAAACTGATGTCCAGCTTGACCTGTAAATACAGTATGCTCATCGGGGCAACATTGGTGTTTGTAACACCGAGATGTGAGTAACGCAGAGATGCAATCTTGGTTTACACCGAGCAGACGACACTAAAAATTACCCTTGGTGAGGCTGATGTCATCTGAGGAGGTAAAAACGGAGGAAGGAGGGCTGAACAGGCGCTTTACTGGGATGGTAGGGTTCTTATGGTTCACGTCCAATCCAACTTTAAACTGTAAAGTTTATCACAAAACAATGCATGTTTGTCACAGGTTTTACACACTATTTTTGTTAAAGAGTGAGGAAAATGATGTGAAAATAATAATTTCTCAGAAACTGTAAGATACAGTATATATCGTGATTCAACAATGTGGTCTATTTTCTAACGTATTAACAAATGAGTATAATATGATCATTTGTCCATATGATTGATTGAAGAAGCATTCAAAATTAGTTTAGGGTCGGGTCTTTTATGAGCCTTGGGCTTCAACCTGTTAGCCCTTTTTTTCTTTTCAGGTCTTTTGTTCATTCTGTGATGTGATGTTTGTTGAAACATGACTTAAAAGAAAAAAACAAAAATACAACAGAAATAATGAAAGATTTTCATGATTTTTTTCCCCTTCATTTTTCTCCAGGTCTTTTTGTTCCAGATTTTGCGTGGGCTGTCGTATTGTCACAAGAGGAAGGTTCTCCACAGGGATCTGAAGCCTCAGAACCTCCTCATCAACGAGAAGGGGGAGCTCAAGCTGGCAGATTTTGGTGAGAGGATTGCCAAGAGTCATTTTGTCAAACAAAGGATGCTATGAAAAAAAAAATCTGGTTTAATCAAAATATTGACAACAATATTGAATATTGAAACATATTTGGATTTTGCTTTGGACCTTGTCAATTGATGCTTTTTTAAATTTAGTATTTTTATAAAATTATATGACAAAAGTAGGAATTTTCATGTAATCCATCCAATGCATCTAAAAAAAATCACTCAGGGAAACAATAGAGTAATTGACATGTATCAAAGTCAAGGCCTGCGTGCCCTGCTATATGATTTTTTTTTTTACAGTACATAACTTCTTCTTGAAGAAGTTGTTGTTTTTGAAGTATAGATGTTTGTTTGCACTTTTATTAATAGTATTTCAATCAAATTACCGTATTTTCCGCACTATAAGGCGCACCTAAAAGCCTTTATTTTTTTTAAAAGCCTTATAATACAGTGCGCCTTATATATGGATCAATATTAAGTCGCTTAGTCTTGCAACTAAGGCAAGCAGCCGCCGACTAGATTTTCCCCCGAAGGCGAAGTAGTCTGCGGTGTATGCTGGGATTTATATACCGGCGTTTCATTTCCTAACCAATGTGTCAATCATCATTTGAATCAGTCACTATTAGCTAAAGTTATTCGGAGGTAAAGGGGGAAGATCCTTTTTATCATTTACAGGCTCGCATAGGCTAAAGGGGCGAAACAAAGCCTGCAATTGGCCGAAAAAGATGAATGTGAATCACAGGTTGGGTTACACTAAGGCATAGAGAAAACATTTTTTACTATTCTGTATTTGTAAATATTTTACTCTGCTGGATTTACTACACTCACGGTTGTAAGAAGACCATTGTTACGAATCCTTATTGAACGTAATGGCTGCAAGAGAACTTAGGTGAGCTATGCGGCTTTATATTTTCCCGGTATCTTGTTTTAGAACAATCTTGATGTTTCAGTGATGAGTCTATTTTTAAACTAAATTAAATTCAAAGTGTTTATTGCCATATGCACAGTAAAGAACCCCGTTTCCCTGCACAATAAAATTCTTACTTTGCTGTCCACACAGTGGCCAGCAAAAAATAAAATGGAAACTAAGAAATGTTTAGCATTTCTTGAATCCCAAGACTTTAACCTTCCGAATGATATGTGGAACGATGGATGCATTTGAGTGATTGGTGACATCGTACAGACACTGTTTCCGTACATGTCTGAGACACTTATTTGCTTCTTTGCAAGATTTCGGAATGTTAAGGGGGTAATAAGTTTGACTGAACTATCTGACTGTTTTGTCGACATTCCCATTGTAGCGCCTTAGAATCTGGTGCGCCTTATGTATGTATGGAAAATATAGGACCAAAAACTATTTTTTGGGGGATGCGCCCTATAACCCGGTGCGCCTTATAGTGCGGAAAATACGGTATATTTAAAAAATGTTTGAGTGAATGATGTAAATTTCCTTTATTTATTTATTTATTTTTTAAAAGTTAATTTAGCCCATCTTTGCCAAAAATACACTAAAGGCTACTGATGGTAAATGAAGAAAACCGTCTTTTTATTCAATGAGCATTTTCTTATCAAGGAAATGTGTCTTGTGTGCTTGTTGAAAATTCAAGACTAGTGACAGGGCCATAAGAAAACTGCTTTGTTTAAATGATCATCTCATCTCATTAGCTGCACCGCTTATCCTCAGTAGGGTCGCGGGGTTTAAATGATCATATTTTAATGTATTTATTAGTTATTTTTGTAGGTTCAATTCGGTTCAATAGTCTATATGCATCATTTCATAAATGTTCAATCTTCCATCCAGCCTTTGCCCTGTACCTGATTTTAAATTTTTTTTTTACCCGCAATCCATTTCTGTAGTGTCTTCGATACGACACTGAGCTAAACCACCAGCAAAGGACCGCGACTACAGGGGACGTGTTATTGAAGCTTTAATTCCCTTCTCCTGGTGGTGAAAAGTGCACCAATACGAAAAAAATCATTGAGAAGACCATATTCCAATAAGTTTGCGAAAAATAAAGTCAATTCAAGTCACGTTTATATGAATAACCCTTAGTCCCAAGAAGCATGTAGATAATGAAGAAACATTACATCTCTCTGAACTTTTACAAGATATAGTTGTTTAAACATCATATAAACATTTTTAGAAACTTACGACATTGCCTTGTTAATCATTTAACATGGATGAGGATGAATTGGATCTGCAACGGCTGTTGCGTGAGACTACTATTGAAAACCAGAAGTAACCTGGCGAACCCAGAAGTAGTATTCTGCTATATTTTTTAACCCAAAGCTCAAATAAACAAGAAATTACATCCATGTATTATGGGTATCGTTGTCACAATATGTTAGCCCATTTGTAGCAATGACAATAAAGGTATATTCTATTCTATTCTATTCTATATTATTCATTTTACTGTATTATATTTTGCACATGTTGGACTGGTGTGGGATGACTGTACTTGCCCAAGATGCTTCACCAGAACTGGTGCCTCACCCACCCTAGTGTTTAAGGGATCCAACCAACCAAACAACCAACCAGATTATTTATTAAAGAAATACAGTTGCTGTAAGGGCAACACTCTCACCCACCTGGCCTCATAGGCCACTATAACTAAACTGTGCAAGCAGGTAACACAATTTGACTTGACTTTCTTGGAGTAAATCATTCTTTAAACCGGGGTTCTCAAATGCACGGCTAGGGGGCCAATTGCCGCCCACGGAGTGATAGTTTGAGGCCCCAGCCTTAATATGAAAGTCGAAAGGGACAGTGTGTATTATTAAGCACCGTCTGGTGGGAAAAAATAATTCATTGGAAAAAAAATATTGATTTAAAACCAAAATATATGGACTATGAGATGAACGTCTGTTTTAATCTACTCATTGTTAGATAAATTTGCCTTCTTTACGAGTTTTTTCTTGCTTTTGCTTACCTTTTTTTCCTCCATGTCATTTTTCTTTTTTCCCCTTTTCCTTTTTCGATCGTTTTCTTTCTTTGACCCATACCCCGCCTTTCTAACAATATTGTGCTTTGTTCACCTTAAGTCTCTGTAGTTGTTCTTTTTAGCACTCGTTTTTGGTTGCACAGCAGAATAAATTAACATCTAGTGGTTAAATAATACACACTGTCCCTTTGATGACAGTGCAGCCCACGGAAATTATGGATTCATTTATTACTGATTGATTTATTTTCACTTTAACTCTTGATATGTTTTTATTTTTGGATCTTATTTTGTGAAGTATTTTTTTTTCAAAAAGATATTTGCGAACAGTGGATATTTTTAAATCAGAATTTTTCTTGAGGAAAACTTATTGGGCCTAACCTCACTAAGACCCTCGATTAAGTTTGAGACCCCTGCTTTAAGCTGTTCTTTTTGGTGATTTATTTTCATGTATTTGTTTATATTCCAGGTCTGGCAAGAGCAAAGTCAGTCCCGACCAAAACATACTCCAATGAAGTGGTGACTCTATGGTACAGACCTCCTGATGTTCTTTTGGGGTCCTCAGAATATTCAACACAAATTGATATGTGGTAAATATATTTTTTTTGTCTCACCTTTCCCTCCCTATCCAAATATCACTGCTGTATGTTCCTTCCCAGGGGCGTTGGCTGTATATTTTACGAGATGGCTGCGGGTCGGCCGCTTTTCCCCGGCTCCACGGTGGAGGACGAGCTCCACCTCATCTTCAGGTTACTCGGTAAGTTTACCGGACCATAGAAAACCGAAATCACTCACCCGCGCTGACTTGCGTGGGATTCTCTGATTGTAGGCACGCCCACGGAGGAAAACTGGCCGGGCATATCCTCCATCGAAGAGTTTAAATCTTATAACTTCCCCAAATATAAACCTCAGCCGTTCATCAACCACGCTCCCAGGTTTCTGTATTTTGTCTTCATTGACTGTTTGTCTGTTTTTTTATCATTGTCAGTAGCTATAGTGGGGTTCTTAAACTTGTTACTTGGTGGCCAATTGTGCCCCCCACTATGATTGTTTGAGTCCCCTGCCTTAATATAAAAGTTCAACGGACAGTGTATATTGTTTGCCCTCTAGATATTGCTTTATTCTGTCGTGCCACCGAAAATGTGTGCTAAAAATCCAACAGAAGAATACAAATCACAGAAAAGTGACCAAAATGCACCTTATTACTAACTTTTAAATGAAAGAGAAATACGAAAATCAAAAATAAAAGAACAAAAAGTTAAAAATTAAAAAAGAGAAGAATAAAAAAATGAAAAGAGAGAAAAACACATTTCTTTTTCTATTTTACCCTTTAATTCCTTTCTGTTCTTTTTCTCTATTTTCTCTTTGTTGCTTTCTTTTCTCATACTTTTCTTTTTATTCCAGTTTCCTTTTTTTGCCTCTTTTTCTTCTTCCTTCTTCCTTTTTAAACAATATTTTACCATTCTTTTCATCTTACAAGTGAAAGGCTGGATAAAAATGTGAATAAAATGGGGCTTTTTGCTCCCTTTGAGTCTTTGTACTTAGTAGTCTTCTTTGGACTCGTTTTTGGTTGCACGACTCATTTCAGGAACATCTAGTGGGCAATCTTAAACATTGTCTCATTAAGAACAGCGAAATAATTTTCTCAACGTTTTTTTTTTAAAAACCCCATTTGGCCAAACCTCACCTGCACCCTAGCTTCAGTGGCCCCCAACTCAATCAAGTTTGAGACCACTAAGCTACAGCAACAGACCTTGAGTCAAAATTGTGTAGCACGACAGGAAATCCTGTTGAACATTTTAAAGGCAGCTGTGCCTTCCTCCAGTGAGGCTGCACTTTCCCAGCAGCCTTTGCTCCAGACAGCCATTAACCAGCTTCGTTTTTTATTTTTTTCGTCTCGTTTAGGCTGGATGGCGAAGGGATCGAGCTTTTGCTGTCTTTCCTCAGAGTAAGTGAACACTTGCAAAATGTACAATAATACGTCCTTGCCTCATTTTTTTCAAGCATGCTTTTCTGCCTCACAGTACGAATCCAAGAAGAGGATTTCAGCTGAGGATGGCATGAAACATTCCTATTTCAGGCATCTTGGAATGAGAGTTCACACCTTGCACGAGAGTGAGCACAAACTGTCGCAGCTTAAAAATGATTTTAAATCAATTTCCTTTAGAAAGGTTTCAAATGGTTGCAGTATTGATTTTGCCTTCATTTGTATCCCTAACTTTTGCATCTTCATTCAATTAAAGATATTTAATGAGAAAATGTATACTTCTGTAGAGTAAATTGCTTTAAATTATATGTATGTGATTCAGAATCTAATTCGGTGGTTACTAATTCAGCCAGCAGGTGGTGCTCACGGTTTTCCACACGAATTAATTTGAATTCGCCTTTTAGGGTGTCTAGCATTTATCATGAAGGAAACAATACTCTAAACATATTGTGTTTTAAGTTTTAAATGATCAATTTGTCAGTTCATTGTTATAGATAATGATTGATCATTTCAGAAGGAAAATTATATCGAAATTATATCAACTATGCACCTGATCTGACTAACTGTTTTATTTACATGACAAGGGAAATTTAATCAAATAAAAGATTAAAGAACCTTGTTGACAAGAGAAACTCTCTTTTCTACTTAACAAAGGAAAAACCGTTGAGAAAAGGGGTGTAGTATAATAGAGATAGCAACGTTGTAATTTTTTAGAAAACACATGATTCTGCATTGTTGTGCCTAATATGAGAGATTTACCACAGCTACCCAAAAACCAGACAGCATCTTGTCCATTTTGTGCCTAAGTGAACGAGGCCCGGTTTGTGGGTCACATCTTGGCCAGCAGCAGGGAGGATATAGCAGCCCACGGGTGAGCTAAAGATCTTGCCCAATGGGCCCTGCATCTCGAGGGGGATGCCCATGGCTGGTAGCCAACGCGCCTCCCTCATCTTGCCAATGAGAAAATATCTTTGATGTAACAAAATAATGGTGTTGTCAAAGAAATGTTTTAATCATATTTGAGTGCACAATCGACTAAGAGTTAAATGGAGAAATGTAATAATCGTGTTTAAATATTTGAATAGCATGACAGCAAAACAGTCATTAATTTTAAAAGCAAGGCCTTACTTTTGTATCAAAATGCCCCCAAGCAATCTCTTCACAGCCTTGATTGACATTTTGTTCTTCTGTGGAAATGAATCACATCTTATCGTCATTCAAAGAAAGAAAGAAATAATGAACACTTGAAATGAAATCAGATAATAAATGCTCGATTATAATTTTTCATTACTCAATTGGATTCAACATAATCACACACAATATTATATTTTGATAGATACTGTATATGTATGCTTTTCTGTTTGTTTTGAAAAAATATATTTTTCATTTCAGGTCATGGTTACATTTCCTTAAAGAGAGTGTTTATTATTTAGTGCCTCCCATTGGTCAAGTGAAGTCATGTTTATCTATATAAACCTTAATCACAAGAAGTCTCAAAGGGCTGTACAGACTACTATAACATCATCCCCTGATCTAGGGCTGCAACTTACGATTAATTTCATAATCAATTAATCAGGTGATTATTTTTTCGATTAATCCATAAATCAGATTTTTCAAAGATATTTAGAAATTTGTCCTCTTTATTTAAATATTAAAATTTAGGACACATAGAAAAATAGTGCACAAAACAAAAGAACATTAGATTATATAAAACAATAAAAAAATACATGTGTTCGGTACGTAGAAATGTATGCTATACACCTGCAAGGTTCATATTGTATTTGGACTCATCATACAAAACAAAATAGAAAGAGCAATATGTTTCATTTTATGTATTGCAATTTTTTTAACCACAAAAAATATAAAAAATGTAAACAAACCCACTTTTCAAATTTAGTCAACAAATTTGTTTTTTGTGGTTAAGTCTTGTAATATGGCAACAATCCCTAAGATGAAAATGATATTTGCTCAAGAATTTGTCCCTTGTGTAGAATTAAACATGTCATTATTATTTTTCTTTTTACTTTATTTTATTTACATATTTTCTCTTTTTGTTTTCTCTGTATTTCTGCAGCAATTGTCTGTTGCTGAAAATGGTTAATGTTATTTCCTGATGAAACAGTCAAACACTACAAAGTTGAAACTTTCATGCTAATTTCGTTTGTAATGGTATAATGGTCAATATTTAGGATATAAAAAATACAAAGTAACTGTTCTTAAATAAAACGGTCTAGGCGCTTCGCAGGACCAAAGTGTTACTACAACTCCTAGCGTCACAACTGAACAATGTGCAATCATTGATTTGACGTACTTTGTGGATTATAAATCATGGGATACAACAAATTGATGATATAATAAGTTGCAAATGCTTTTAATCATAGAATATAATCGATTGTATCGATAAGCTGTTGCATCCCTATTCTGATCTAAAACCTAGATGAAGGCAGGGAAAAACTCAACTTCATCTTGAGGAAATTAAGAAACCTTGAGAAGGGGCTGCATGAGAGGTAATCCCCCTTCCAGGATCAGCAGGGTGCAATGGATGTTGCAAGGGAATCAACAAAAAATACACAGACATCTTCAACATGAAATATAGGTCAATTATAAGCTATAAAATATTCAGTAAGTGTATTTTAAGCCTAGATTTAAAAGGTTCCACTGTAGTAGCAGATCAAATCTCAAATCAAAGCTCACTTGTAAATCAGCATTTTCCGAGGGAATGTTGGATTATAATTACTCATCACACCATTTAATTAACATAATCACACACAATATTTGACCAAAGCAATTTTGATAGATACTGTATAGGTTTGCTTGTTTTGTTGTTAATTATTCTTAAAATCTTATTAAGTGGTAAGAAAACTTGTTTTATTAAAAAAGATTAATGGCGGAAGAAAAAATGAGAAGAAAAATGTGGTTTTGGTCAGTCACTTTGAGTTTGTATTCTTCCTTGTGCTTTTAAGCTCTCATTTTCAGTTAATGGAATGCCCTCTAATAGTCAAATAACAGATAAACATGATTCGGCAAAACTTAAATTGACATCTTGTCGTTTATTGATGCAGACCGAACAAAAATACTAATATGGTTATAATCCGGGCCGCACCTGCCTTTTAGCATCCCGGCTAACCGGTGTGCGCAGGTGGCAACTGTGTTGGGAGAGGCAGCATTAAAAATGCAACTTAATCCTCTTATTACCATGGGGGCGCTGGCGCCGCCGTTTTACTAGCGCTTTTTAAATTACCGTAACTCTGCAACTGTTGGGCAAATTAAATTTAAAGTAGTTTTCTAAAATACTCTCAAAGTGGCAGCAACTCTCCACAATCTTACCTTACAGGCATCCATGTCTGGCAACAGACCAATCACAGGCAAGAAATAACACATACGAGGCATAAGTAATGCATTTTGTAAATCATTTTTTTATCTTTGACCAATAATAATTTCAAAAAATAAAAACATTTGAATCCTTTGAACATTACTTTTTTAGTTTCAATTGTCAAACGGACATATAATTGGGATACCGTTTCCAGGAATTGCTTCACCATCTACCATACAATCCCATAAAACGCCTGGTGATGGTGTCAAATGGTTGACAATATATAGAAAATTACTCGAGCATGACTCAAAACCTTTTTATATATATTTATAACAGTTCATGTTTCCAGTTTATGTCTTACAATGTGTTCATGTTCAGTCCCAGTCTGTACTTCATTAGAATACAAATAAATCCAAGTCTGTTTTTTTTACTTTGCTTTTTGCTTATTACATTGTCTTAACACATATTTATGGTAGATATTGCCAGATATTGAACGTTTGGGTTGTTCTGAAAAAAAAGGCCAAAAATAATCACTCATAACATGATTTCTGACTCTTTCATGGCCAAAATAACCCCCCAAAAATCCAAGCGGCCTGTCTTGAAGGGTTGAGTCCGAATATTCAGATTTATTACCGATTTTCAGGTGTGTCCATCTTCACCTTGAAAGAAGTGCAGCTGCAAAGAGACCCTGGTTACAGGAACTCCTACCCCGAGTCAGGTGAGCTCATTTACTATTGTCTGAGGAAATGGGATTCAGTTTATTTATCTGAATTTATCTTGGGGATCCAGGCAACAGCAAGATCCACCGGAGGCAAAGCATGCTCTTCTAGAGTTGGAGGAAGGATACTTTGATCATCACGCTCTACCTGGACCACCTCTCTCGCATGATGACCCTCACCTCCTTCCTGTTTGACTCACACATTCACACGCACACACCACTCTTGTGATAAGTCAATTGGTGTGTTTATTTATTTCCAGATGTGAGTGCTGAGGGTTGTTTGCTGCTAAAGTACTACTGTATGTATTTAACTCACTCTGGTGCAGGGGACGGGAACCTATGGCTCGCAAGCCATATATGGCTCTTTTCATGAGTACATATGGCTGGGAGATAAAATTGAACTTGCACATTTTTTAAAATATAGTACTTATTGCAGAGTAGAGTGTTGTGCATGCGAATCCAAGTCAATACTGATAGATGAACGGTTTGGTCCAGTATATACAAGATACAATTTTAACTACAGTATACAGTAAAGGTGTCACCCCAGCAGACCCTGTTTTGGCTGCAAATCACTGAATAATCCTTTATATTTAAGCTCATCAAACTATGTTCATTGTGATGAAAAGACACGGAACAAACTTAAACCCAAAACAAACGTTTTTACTCAAAAGCTCTAGCAGAGCACCTAGAGAAATTTTATTGGGTGAGTGGTAGGAATGGGTGGAGCTACACAGAGGCACAACCTTTCTCCTTTGCCCAACTCTTGCTACACTGAAAGAAAATACGTTGTTACCCTCGCTTGCAGTATTTTGTGACATTTTTACAAAATAACTTTTCTTGCAACTTGTTTTAATCCAATATTTGGGACAAAAATGACAAACCGTAAACTGTCAAAACACCAGCCAAGTACACGGAGCAATTTGATTGGGTAAGTGGTAGGAGTGGAGGGATTTGATTGGGTGAGGGTGGGAGTGGGCGGATCAGTGCACGCACAGCACACTTCCTGCTCTCATGCCCCCGCCCTCTGCATTGAAGGGATATAATAGTGTAAAGCCGAAAATTTTTCGTTTGCAGTACTTTGTGACAAAAAAATGGAAAAATGAAGGTCAAAATGAGCCTTATAACTCATAAGTAACTGCGGGAGGGAGACAAATTTTAAGTGGTATGTTTATATATTTTGGTCAAAAAGGTTCCTGACCCCTGCATCTGGTGTGTGTTTCTGAGTGCGTGTTTTGTGAGATGTGAAGTCGATCCTTATTGCACAGTTAAGCAGTCAGTTACGATTGCTATTGTTTTGTGTCCCACGCCCCGATTCTATTTTGCTTGAAAATTCCACGGATGGCATCCAAGCTGTGATTCAAGTTGTTGTTGACCACTCACCGCATCTATTGTGCTATTTATTTTCGGTTTTATTGTTTATCTTCAAAACATTTTGAGGACAAGTCTGAATTCAGAGATTTCAGAAATGATCAAAATTATGGATCTAACGTTAGATTAGAGGCGTTTCCAACCTTTTTCAAGTTGAGAGCTTTGTTTTTTGACAAATTAGGATAATGTGCACCCAGTTAGATATTTCTAAAATAACAACTTATAATGTTATCACTATAATGTTACCAGGATAATTTTGCGATCTAGGGTTAAATAGACTCAGTCAACCATTTAAAATAAATAAATAAATTATATATATGTATAATATGAATGAATGAAAACTTTATTCGAACATCAACATAAAAAACAGAACATAAACAATAACTCAACAACAAAATAACGTTACATAATATGTTCGAAAGGGGTTGTAAGAAGCAAATGCTTATATATATATATATATATATATATATATATGGGGCAGCACGGCGGCGCAGTGGTTAGCGCATGTGCGGCACAGTTCATATCATGGGAACCTCCTGCGTGGGTTCAAATCCAGCTCCAGACTTCCTGTGCGGAGTTTGTATGTTCTCCCCGTGCTTGCATGGGTATCCTCCGGGCACTCCGGTTTCCTCCCACATTCCAAAAACATGCATTTCAGGTGAATTGGCTGGTCCAAATTGTCCCTAGGTGTGAATGAGCGAGTGAGTTGTCTGTCCCCGTGTGCCCTGCGATTGGCTGGCAACCAGTTCAGGGTGTCCCCTGCCCACTGCCCGATGATTGCTGGGATGGGCTCCAGCACCCCCGCGACCCTACTGAGGATAAGCGGTGCAGCTGATGAGATGAGATATGTATATATATATATATATATTTATACCAATTAGGTATGTCTCGGCCGAGGCGCGAACCAGCGACCTCCCAGTCTCAAAGCGGGCACACTACCATCTAGGCTACTGAGCTGATATATATTTATATATACCGTATTTTCCGCACTATAAGGCGCACCTAAAAGTCTTAATTTTTTTCAAAAGCTGACACTGCGCCTTATAACACAGTGCGCCTTATATATGGCTCAATATTAAATTCGCAAGGTCTCGCAACAGCCGCCGACTCGATTTTACCCCGAACGTGGAGTAGTCCGCGGTGTATGCTGGGTTTTATATACCGGCGTTTCATTGGCTAACCAATGTGTCAATCATCATTTGAATCGATCACTATTGGATGAAGTTATTCGGAGCCTCGGATTGGCTAGATGGCCAAAACAAACCCTGCAATCGGCCGAGTTTGGCAATGGCGTAGCAAGTCCGCGGTGTATGCTGGGATTTATATTCCGGCGTTTCATTGGCTAACCAATGTGTCAATCATCCGTTAAATCGATCGCTATTGGCTGAAGTTATTCGGAGCCTCGGATTGGCTAGAGGGCCGAAACAAACCCTGCAATTGGCTGAAAAAGATGTGTCAATCATCCGTTAAATCGATCGCTATTGGCTGAAGTTATTCGGAGCCTCGGATTGGCTAGATGGCCAAAACAAACCCTGCAATCGGCCGAGTTTAGCAATGGCGTAGCAAGCTTGCTAAAGTACGCCATAAAGAAACATGTTTCATTAGTCTGTATTTGTAAATATTCTACTCTCCTGGATTTACTTCACTCACGGTTGTAAGAAGACCATGATTGCGTATCATTATTGAACGTGAGAACTTAGGTGAGTTACGCGGCTTCATATTTTCCCGGTATCTTGTCTTAGAACGATCTTGATGTTGCTGTGATGTGAATTAGTTAGTTGAGTGAATTAAACTCAATTCCAAGTGTTTATTGTCATATGCACAGTAAAGTTGTGAGCGAAAAAGAAAATAGAAACATAGAAATGTTTGGCATTTCTTGAATCCCAAAACTTCAACCTTCCGAATGATATTTGAAATGACGCATTTAAGTGACATCGTACAGACACTGCATCCGCACGTGTCTACGACACGTATTTGCTTCTTTGCAAGCTTTGGGAATGTTAAGGGGGTAATCAGTTTGACTGAATCATCTGACTGTTTTGTCGACGTTCCCATTGTAGCGCCTTATAATCCGGTGCGCCTTATCTATGGAAGATATAGGACCAAAAACTATTTTTTGGGGGTGCGCCCTATAACCCAGTGCGCCCTATAGTGCGGAAAATACGGTATATATATATATATATATATATATAAATACAGTGAAGAAAATAGGTATTTGAACACCCTGCAATTTTGCTGTTTTTTTCCACTTAAAAATCATGGAGGGGTCTGAAATTTTCCTCATAGGTACATGTCCACTGTGAAAGAGATAAACTAAAAAGAAAATGCAGAAATCACAATGCATGATTTTTTTTTAACAATTTATTTGTGCGATACAGGTGCAAATAAGTATTTAGACACCTGTATATTGTCTAGAATTCTGACCCTGATAGACCTTGTTAGTCTGCCCATTAGAAGTCCACCTGCACTCCATGTATCATCCTGAATCAGGTGCACCTGTTTGAGGGAGACAGCTGTCCACCCCATACAATCAATACGACTTTAATTTTGTAACATGGCCAAGACCAAAGAGCTGTCCATAGACAACAGAGACAAAATTGTACACCTCCACAAGGCTGGAAAGGGCTACGGAGCAATTGCCGAACAGCTTGGTCAAAAACGGTCCACTGTTGGAGCAATCATTTGAAAATGGAAGAAGCTAAACGTGACGGTCAATCTCAATCGGAGTGGAGCCCCATGCAAAGTATCACCTCATGGGGTCTTAATGATTCAAAGAACGGTAAGGAATCACTACACGACAGGTATAGACAGGTATAGACAACAGGAAACGTTTGACCTCTGTAATAGCAAACAAAGGCTACTGTACCAAATATAAACATTCATTTTCTCAGGTGTTCAAATACTTTGCAGCCAAATTACACAAATCAATTGTTAAAAATACCAGGCCAAATACATGAACTAACATACCAATGTTAATTTCTAATTAAAAACAAATCACAGAAATTTGTATTTCTTTTACACTGTGGAATCTCCTCTTAAGTTGGCACCATGTTTGTCCAGCATCCTGCTGCCATGCTGTGCCGTGTAAGACTGGCCATGGCTCATACAGTACAACACAGTGCCCTCAAGTAGTTAAATATTACACTTTGGGGCTTTAAGATTTTACCTCTACATTGGAGCTGCACTGACATGAAAAATAACACTCTTGAGATGAAATGAAAAGAATGACAATGCTATGATCAAACATTTTCCTTGTATTCCTGCTTTAATTGCGGATCATCATTTTGTTTTAATACTTTTTCATACATTTCCAACTTTTCTTAAAGTATCGTTTTTGTTTTCTTGATTTGAACTACAGTCCCGTTATATTGTCTTAAAAAAATATTTTGGGACTCAACAGACTTGATTTCGTAATTTTTTGATTTCTTGCATCGCTCAATTTTCTTTTTACTAATTTTCTTTTTACTAATGTCACAACTTTGATGACATTTTAATTTCATAATACAAATTTTTCCCCTTTTAAATCCTTTTTACAAACTTTTTCTTCTTTCTCTCTGCGAGTGCAAAAATTGAGGATTTTCTCAAAAAATAAATGCAAAATCTAAGGTAAAATAAGACGTGCTTTCGAATTTGAAAAACAATCCTAAAATTCAGCCTAGTTTCTCTCTCATGTTGTGTTATTCAGCTTTATTCTGTCTGCATTATCTCTATTTTCCTTTTCTGGGTGGCCCCTTTGATCCAGATGCAGTTGTGTTTGGAAACTGAGCTTGGGTGAAAGTGTGTGTTTGTGGGGGGGGGACAAAGTGTATTTCAGAATTTTTTTTTCCTCCCCCCTTTCTTGTATTTTTTTTCCTCAGTGTTTTGGTCAACCTGCCCACTTTTGTCTTTCATTGGCAGGAGTTTGCAGAATTCACCTAACAGTATTGCAACGAGACTTTTGAACTTTTATGTAAGCCTACAACCTTGACGTGGAGTAGATGGGCTTCTCCGGGCAGGCCCGATATTGTAGTGGCAACTAAATAGACATTTAAAGTCTCCTTTCGGTTCCAGTTTTCCCATGAGCTCCTTCATTTGCATTACAGTACATTACAATATTTACTTAGCAATGACCTGTTCTCATACTCCCAGTAGCTGAGTGTAAAAAAACATGAGGAATGTCTGGAGAAAATGTCTACAAATGTTCTTCATCCCAATCGTAAAATGAGAGGTGCAGTAATGACTACTACAACTTGTTTGCAGCTAATCGTGTCCTAATCCTGTTAGCGCTTCGTATTTGTCTTTAACAGGTAGATGCGGATGTTGTCATGGTAACATAAAACTATTTTTTGATACCGATAGGTTGTAAATCTGATGTTGTATTAATTATAGCCATGACACAAAATGTGTAAGTTGCAACATCACCACAGAATTGTATTTAAAAAAAAAGGAAATATGCTGTCACTATTAACTGCAAATGTTGACTTATATTTGGAATTGCAGAAACGTGCATGACGGGAGATTTCTACTGCGGTTTTGGTTTTGCCAAAATTGAATTGTTGTATTTTTCATGTGAGCGCGTGTGCCTGCTGCATGCAAGGCCTGCTGTGTTTGTGAAACCACACTGAGCTGCCGTCGAACAGTCAGTGTGCATGACTTTCTACTGAAAATTATTTATTTCTCATAACCACCGCAAAGTAAAATTAATCTGTTTCCTACAACAAGTCTGGAGTATGTTTTTTTTCCTGTATGAACTGAATAATTAGTTCAGTGTCTCTTAATTTTGAGCGAAGACACTTTGTGTATTATTCAGCACCTACGAGTGGTAAAAACAAAACAAAAACTACTAATTTGAATAAGCAAAACTACATGAGTGAGAATGAAATATTTTAGGTCAAGATTTTTTAATTTTACATATATTTTTATATTAGCATCACTCACCTTTACGGTTGCACTTTAGTTGGAAAAAAATGCAATATAGAGACTCATAAATAGAAAAAATGTAAAGTGTCCACCTCTAATGTAAAGTATTCACATCTGAAAAAACAAAACAGACACAAATTTCAATGAATGTCACTGAATTGAAAATTTCTATTGAAAAAAACAAAACAAAAAGGCAATAATGCGTATTGCAGTACACTGGTAGAAAAACACCCAATTGGTTCACCCATAGGTCAATGGGTTCATTTGAAATAAAAATACTGCATGAGACACATATAAAAAGTTGATTTAATAGAAAACAGATTGAAACCTAGAAAAACAAGACTTAGGTTGTATTGACAATTTTATTACACGTTTTCCCTTTGAACACCTATACATTAGGTGTCTTGTTAAAGATACATACAGTATAAGTGCAACCTGTACACTTGATGGTTGAATTGTAGCTTAAAGGTGGGGTGCGTCATATGAAAACTTACACCTGCAATCACGACTAAGCCAGGAAATAGCAGAACCACAGGTTTTGCGTTTGTTTCTTAGACAATAAACTCTTATACGATGAATTTAGAATGGGGTTGATATCATAGATAGAGGAAGAGAAAGAGGGGGTTAGGGTAATCATTTAAGGGGTTCGGTTCACCCTGAATGGGCCTGATAAAAGTAAAATAAACGCTGATAGGCGCAATGGAAAATAAGGCATATGGGGCTCTTGGAATTCAGTTGGGCATTGGAGAAAGTTTTTACCTTTCAACTTTTTAAAGACACCTCAAAGAACGCACGCTACCTTTGACTGGTTTACAAATCCTGTTCTGTTCCACCCTGTATTTATGTGATGCATAAAATACATTCATTTTTTTCCCCTTACAAAATACAAAAAACTGAAATTCCAGTCTCTGACATTTCAAACGTTGACACCATGGGCATAACCAGCCCGTTTTTGGGGTTGCTCAAGCACCCCCAAAAATGATAGCATATTTAAAACTCTTTTCCTTAATAAAGGACAGGAAACACTTGAATAACTGAAAAATGCTAGTTAAAATATTTTTTAAAAAGTAAAACAAAAAATTGTTTACAACCCAAGACCGAAATACTCGTTTTGATTCCTAGCACTGCTCATGACCTGACCTTTTGATTGTCACCACTCTTGGCCACTTGCACGCTTTTTTTCACAGTCTTTAGCCTGTGACAACCTATGAGGGCCTGTATTGAAAAAAAAAGCTGTGACTGATTCAGCATCAAAAATCTTTAGAGATTCAAATGTAGATTGACACATTGGTTAGCCAATGAAATTCCCAACGTAATTATTCAATCTGTATTGAAAACAAACGTGTGCATATGCCACCCGGAATCCATTTTTATGCGTGAGTATTACGCGCTAGTGTGTACAATCATGGGTTGACTTCTAGAAAGAGAAGTCAAAGATTTAAGACTTTCACACTGTCTAAAAGTTGGCCAAAGTTAAGTACACAATGCAAAGTCTTAGTGCTGTGTACTGATCGTCTCCAAATGGCCACCTTTGGAAACATTTTGACACACCATTAGAAAAGTGTGTAAAATAAAATAATTTTCAGATTGTGATCAAATTTGACAAGGTACCAGGAAAGGCTTCAAGCTTTTGTCTCACCTATATCCCAGCTAAGATTCCCATGCTACACCCATCTGCATTTGATTCCAAAAGAAATTCAGGTGAGAATAAAAAAAACTTATATTTCTGTGTGTTCCTACTCAGATTACTTGCTGTTAGTAGCAATTGCAGTGATTGTTGCATTTTGGGACAAAACATGAGTGTTACCTTTTAAAAGAGACCAAAACCAACGGTTCAAGAACAGCATTCAATTTACTTTGAGTATGTCTTGGATTGGGAGTTTAGGCCATTTCAATAGGAACGGTAAGGGGTTAAACCTGGAAGGTGCCATGCGACTGGGCTGGACTTTGAGGTCCTGCTGCCCTCAAATTGGACCAGAAGTAAAGGTTGGACAGAAGCGGATTGGGAGTGAGTAGAAGACCAGATGGTGTCTGCAAAGACACACATAAGCAAAGACAGAGGGTGAATATATAAAAATGGAAAGTGGAACGCTCGTGTTTACTTTGGCACTGAGAACAGAGCGTGATTAAAGTGTGGTGACGGTAACTTGCAATACCTAGAAGAACCAGCAGAGGCCGTTTATACATGGTGCACGGTTGAATTATCAGAAAAAATAGAACATCCGAAGAAAACTCCGCAAGTAAACAAAAGTTACTGAGCTTAGTAAATTGCATATGATATGTAAACATTATTACCTACAAGATATAAAAACTA
This sequence comes from Urocampus carinirostris, assembly GCF_059441175.1. Classification (NCBI taxonomy): domain Eukaryota; kingdom Metazoa; phylum Chordata; class Actinopteri; order Syngnathiformes; family Syngnathidae; genus Urocampus; species Urocampus carinirostris. The sequence continues at coordinate 40,284,995 of NC_142359.1, forward strand.
TGTGTTTATGTATATAACGTTTTTTTAAGGAACTTTTCGAATCATTGTTCTTGTTAAGACCGTCTTTAAACTTTAATGACGGTCTATTATCAAATGGGACAGTGTGTAATATTTAAAAAAAATCATTATGAAAAAAACCCCAAAACAAACATTTGATTTGAATACAAGGCAAAAATACACGAAATATCATACCAGTATTATTTTTTTTAATAAAAATTCAGAAGTCGAGAAATTAGTTTTGTTTGTTACACTGTGGAATCCCCACCTAAATCCACGTTCGTCTGTCATCCTGGCGCAACGCTGTGCAGTGTATCACTGGCCCTCGCTGGTACCAGACAACACCTTGTCATCTAGTGGTCATATATTACACATTGGGGCTTTAAAAATAGCTATTTACATAGACATATTTGTATTTTCACTTCATTTACGATTTTTTTTTCGCATTGAAAAAAGTTAAAGGACCCCCTATTGTCAGAAAATGGGGCTTTATTTGTAATTATACTATATTTCAACTTCAATTTATAGCTAAATTATTCTCAATTCGAAAAAATATTTACCCCATTGTCTGAAAATGTTGCATCTTTTAGTTTTTGTTTCTAATTTTGTATTTTTACTTCAACTTATAACCAAAAATCCCTCACATTGCAACAAACAAACATTTACCCCCTTTAACAGAAAATGGTGCTCAGTTTGTTTTTGTAAATGGACTGCATTTCTATTGAAATTTATTTAAGCAGTAAACCTTCTGGAACATATGGCGTCACTTACGACAACATAACCCCTCCTCCCATATCCTCCCCAACTACCACCACATTAGAGGTAAAATCAGGCCACTGGTTAACTTAATTTGAGGGACCTAGCCCGAAGAAAACCCAAATTTTCACTTTTTTTTTGCATGCCACAGTGATTATTCTCATAATCTATGAATTATTCGATTAATTGATTAATCTGATTTCGTAAGGACATTTTTATTTTCCTCCCTTTCACTAAAATATTGAAGTTTTGGACAGAAGTATAGTGCACAAAACAAAAGAACATTCGATAATATAAAACAATAAAAAAAAAAAATCTAAGTGTTTGGCAATTGAATTGACAATAAACAAAAATACGCTGTACACTTGCGATTATGTAAGATACTCTTTACCTACTTTACCTACTACCTTATCCAAAAATCATATTATATTTGGACTCATACAAAATAAAAAAGAGCAATACATGTAATTTATGTGTATCAATGTTTTTAATCCAACAAAAATAAATCAGAAATGTAATTCCACTTTTCAAATATTCCTAACAAATCTGTTTGTTTTGCTTAAATCTTTGATTATGATAAACATTCCCAATATGGAGTTAAACATGTCATTTTATTTTGCTTTTTACTTTATTTTAATTACGTTTTTTCAGATGTATTTGCCCTGTGGTGAGGGGGGCCTCTCCTCGTGAGAGGTAAGAGAATTCTCCCAACGTGGTCTGCTGCGTGTCGTAAGAGGCGACTAAAGTGGATGGAGCGAGGGGACTGGGGATCCTCTCCTCTCTATCTCTACTCCCTAAGGGACAGCAAGGCAAAGAAAGGGGGCGGGAGACCGAAAGGTCTCGAAAACCCTAGTTATAGGGTCACTAAATGTGAGAGGATGTGGAAGTAAAGCGACTGAGTGGAAGAAAGAGGAGATCGGAAGGATGATGACTAAAAGGAAGGTTGATGTGTTAGCCTTGAGTGAAACAAAGATGAAAGGAAAGGGTGAATTACAGCTTGGAGGTATGTATGGTAGAAAGGTTGGAGTTACGGGTGGACATGCTAGAGAAGGAGTGGCTGTGCTTGTGAATGAGACAGCAAAGGAAAAACTAGTGGAGTGGAAAGAGATATCTTCCAGATTGATGTTGGTGAGGTTAAAGTGGGGTGTAGAAGTATGGATGTTTATAAGTGCATATGGACCTGAATCAGAAAGAAGTGCTGAAGAGAGAGAGGAGTTCTGAAAGGATTTGTCCGAATGTGTGGCAAGTGCGAAAGAAGGGTGGAAAGTGGTAATACTAGGTGACCTGAATGCAAGAGTGGGTGATGGAACGGTTGAAAATTTGATTGGTAGATAGGGAATACCAGGAAGAAATGGGAGTGGGAAGAAATTGATTGAGTTATGTGTGGAAAATGAGTTGGTGATTGGAAATACATTGTTTAAAAAGAGGGACGTGAATAAGTATACCTTTGTCAGAGTGGATGTCATGATTGCTGATTCGGGGCACCTGTGAATGCCCCGTTGGCGCCAACAGCCTTGAGCACTGATTGGCTCACTGACTCTTTTTAAACCCCCGGCTCCCAAGAGGAAGCTGTCGACCGTCCTGCGAACCTACGCTTTTGCTAACCAAGTACCAAACCCTCCGACAATCTCCTGCTCTGTTTTTCGCCTGCCTGTTACCTGTTGCCGACCTGTTTCTGGACCCGTTTTTGCCCTGCTCTTCCGTCCCGGCCGTCGACCTGTCTTGCCCTGTTTCCTACCTGATACTTGTTGCCAACCTTTTTTTTGGACTCGATTAACGACCTTGCTGCCCTGTCCCGGCTACCGACCAGCTTTACTGCCACCCACCGCTATACCCGCTTGACACGGAAGTGCCACTTCGGCGTTCCTGCCATCACCTACCCGTGTCCGACAATCATCGGATCGTGGAAGCAAGCAATAAAACTAAATTAAACGAACGCTATTGGGTCCTGTCTCCGTTTCTGGCCCGTGACCGTGAATAGTGGTGAGATGGTGGATGGAGCACTGATGGATTATGTAGTGGTTAGGAAAGGGATGTTAAGTAGATTGTTGGATGTGCATGTTAACAGAGGTGAAATGAGTGGTATGTCTGATCATTTTTATGTGGAAGGAAAACTCCGAAAAGATGGATCGTGGAGGGCTAGTTATGAGAAGAGTGTGAGGGAAGAAATGAAAATGTTGGAGTTGAAGAAGGCAGAAAAAGAAAGAGAGTTTAAGATTATGAACAGATTAGTAGAAGAGAAGTGGAGAGTGTGGAAATGGAATGGAAGTGTTTTAAAGAGGCAGTGTTGAGGAGCGCAAAAGAAGTGTGTGGAATAAGAAAAGTTGGTCAAGGTATGAGGAAAGGAAGTGAATGGTGGAATGATGAGGTATCAGAGGCTGTGACAGAAGAGACGTGCCTTTGAGGAGTGGCTGCAAGATAAGAGTGGTAATGAGTATGTAAGGTGTAAAGCGAAGAAAAGGTTGGTAAAAGCGGCAGTGGAAGCAGCAAAAAGAAAAGCAAATGATGAATGGTGTCGAAAGATAGGAGCGAACTTTGAGGAAAGGAAAAAAATGTTCTAGAAAGAAGTGAAAAGAGTAAGAAAGAGCGAGTCTGTAAAGGAAAAGAAAGTGAAAGATAAGAATGGTAGATTGCTGGTTAGCGGTAGTGCAGTCAGGACGAGATGGGCAGAGTATTTTGAGGAGTCGCGAGCAATGGTATGGAGAGAATGTCCGTGTTGGGTAATTTAAATGTGAAGCCTGTGGAAACATGGGAGGTACAAGAGGCAGTGAAAGAAATGAAAGTGTCACAGACCAGAATGGACACAGGACTCAATTGCATGCGTTTCTCAGGTTTTATTGAAAGAGAGTGAGATTTAGGCTTGCTTGATTGCTTGATCTGAGGACTGGCGAAGAGTTGATTGAAAATAGAATTGAATTGTCTTTACTGTCTATGATATCAATGTATCCTTTGTGTTCTGAGCAGACAGCAGAAAATGCCATTACAGGGGCAGGTTGTGTGTTGGGTGGGTGACTGATAGGCTGGTGTATGCTGTGAAACAAACAGCGGGGCGGGCACACAAGTCAATGTATTTCCCCAAAACAAATTTGGTAGCATGGCGACAGATAGCTTTTAGCAGCTTGTTACATTGAAAATAAATTCATCAATTGAATCTGACTCTGGGAAAAGTCAGAAGAGCTCAAAGAAATAGTGATCACCAAAGGGCGCTCCGTGGATTGTTTTTAGGTCGGGGAAGCAACTAAGGCGGCAGCGGGAGAGAAGGCGACAGCGAGGCTAAAAGTCCGGCCTACTGCTATGGCTAAGCTAACAACATTCTTATGCCACCCCAGCAGATCCTTTACCCAAGAAACGGAGGACCTGGAGCTATAACTCATGGGAAACTGCTACATTTGGAAGGGTTATAGTTTAATCATCGTGAAGACCTGGCTGAAGTCAAGGTTAACCAAAACTTGGCGGGAATGGGACGTCGTTAGACCAGGGCCGGAGATCAGAGGCGATGTCGAGTTCGTAAAAGTGATCGTAGGCAGGCGGCAGGCGGAGCAGGCGTAGTCAGGTTCAGAAATGGGTCGAAAACAGGGATCAGGCAGAAAACAGGTTCAACAGGGACGGAGTCGAATGGAAACGCTCACTGAGTGTAAACACAACAGCTTGCAATGATCTGACAAAGTTTGAACTGGAGACAGGGGCTTAAGAAGGGTGTGGCCATCAATCAGCTTTCCGGGCTGTTGGCGCCAATCAAGCTGCCACAGGTGTTCCAAATAGGACAATCGTGACAGAAAGGGGGGAAAAAACCTGGGTTGGATGGTTGTACTGCTGAATGCTAGAAAAAAGGTGGCACAGCTATGATTGACTGGTTAGTACGCTTGTTGAATGTATGCTTTTTAATTGGTGTGGTTCCTGTTGATTGGTGTAGTGCCATTGTAAAAGGGTAAAGGTGATAAGTATGAATGTAGCAATTTGACAGGTATCAGTTTGTTGTCTGTAAGCTGTATGGAAGAGTCTTGATTAAGAGAGTGAGAAGAAGAACGAATGAGGTGGTGATGGAGGAGCAAAGTGGTTCAGGAAAGGAAGAGGAAGTGTGGATCAGCTGTTTGCAGTACGACAGGTGTGTGAGAAATATTTTGCAAAAAGTAAGGATGTTTATTTGCCTTTCATGGACTTGGAAAAGGCGTATGACAGAGTTGATAGAGAGGCGTTGTGGCAAGTGATGGTAATGTATGGAGTGGGTGGAAAGTTGTTGGAAGCATTGAAGAGTTTTTATGTGAACAGCAGAGCAAGTGTAAGAGTAGGGAGTGAGACAAGTGAGTGGTTCCCTGTGTTAACTGATGTGAGACAGGGGTGTGTGATGTCACCATGGCTGTTTAATGTGTACATGGATGGCGTGGTGAGAGAGGTGAATACAAGAGTATTTGGCAGAGGTGTAGAGATGATTAATAACAGTGGAACGGTGTGGCAGGTAAGTCAGTCGTTGTTTGCAGATGACACAGCACTTGTTGCTGATTCTGAGGAAACATTGAGAAGGTTGGTAATGGAGTTTGGAAGAGTGTGTGATAGGCGTAAGTTGTGTGTGAATGTTGGGAAGAGTAAGGTGATGAAGTGTTCACGTGATGGAGTGGGCATGGCTTAGAAATAAGGTTGAATGGACAGGCGTTGGAAGAAGTTGAAAGCTTTAGGTACTTGGGTTGTGCTGTGGCTGCAGTTGGTGGAATGGAGTGCGAGGTATTGCAAGGAGTGAATCAAGGAAGCAAGGTTTTGGGTGCTCTGAGGAGAGTGATGAGCAAACAAGAGTATGAGTATGGATGTTAAGAGGGGACTGTAAGAGAGTGTGATTGTGCCGACTGTGTTGTATGGTGCAGAGACTTGGAGCCTGAACGCAGATTTGAAAAAATTGAATGTTTTTGAGATTAAGTGTTTGAGGAGTATGTTAGGATTGACAAGATTGGATAGATTGAGAAATAAAAGTGTGAGTGACAGAACTGGAGTAGTAGTGGAACTGAGCAAGCGTGTGGATAAGAGAGTACTGGGTTGGTTTGGTCACATGGAAAATGGATGAGGAGCGAATGTTGAAGAGGATCTACAGAGCATAAGTAAATGGTCTCCAAGGGGAAGGCCGCGATTAATGTGGATGGATGGTGTTATGAGTGCACTGCAGGAAAGAGGTCTAAATCTATTGGAAGCTAGAGCTCTTGTTGGTGATAGGAATGAGTAAAGAAGTGTTGTAAAAGGATAGTGGGATGTGTGGACGCGTTCTAAGTGATAAGCAGGGCACCTGTATGATGCGGCAGGGGTAAACCAGTGAAAACTGTCGGGCCCTGCTGTTGAACAAAAGAGTGTGTTGTGTCACACCGACCCGAGTGACATGGCGGCTTTCTTGTGTCCCGTTTCATCTGGAGGGACGAAAGCATGACCAACTTAGGTGCCGAGGTGCCTAACTTGTTTGGTTGTTTGGGCATTTGGGTTGGCCTTGGTCCAAAAATGTTTGTGTGTATTTTTGCTTTTTTTTTCTCTTTTTATTTTCTTTGTTATTTTGTATGTGTTTGTCTTGCTGTCGGTCACCCCTCTTGAGGGATACGACCAAGGTAGATAGATTTCTCTGAACATCTTCAGCACTTTCTGTTCTTTTGAAAACTGGCAACTTTGTTTCATGATGAAACTGTCAAATACTACAAACTTAAAATGTTCATGGCAAGTTTGTTTGTGATGATGCAGAGTTAAACAAAAACAGACCTCCTAAAAAAGTTATCTTACATTTTTTTTTAAATCATTCTTGGTGCCCTCTGCTGGGCCAAAGTGATACTACAACTCTCAGCGACACAATGGAATTGTGTGCACTCTTATTTGCATTGATTTCACACACTTAGTGGCTCATAAATCACGTGACACAACAAATCTATGACCTAATTAGTTGCTAACGAATTTGATATTTGAATTTTACAAGATTTGTTTGATTATTTGTTGCAGCCCTAAAATGTAACATAGTCAGATTTTGGACATGTTTAATAATGACTTATGTACAACACTTGGGGTTGATGATGCTCATTGTTGTTTCAAACCATGTTCACAGACTTTTTGTGAACGCTTAGACCGGTGGAAGATTGCAGGGAACATTGTTCCACACCCTTTTGTACCTGTGCAGTCAGGAGAGCTGCAGTCAAAGACCCAGAAGGAAGGGCTGGACTTTTCATGGCTAAGGAGAGAAGATCACTTTCTGTCATCAGGGGGGACGATGAGGAAATATCTAAGTCTTCGGGTTTCCTGAATTTGGAACGCTCTCTTTCCCTCTGACCCGACGACAGATTTAAAGGCACATTGTAATCCTCAGTCACTGTGCAGAGGGGACTCCTCGGCGAGGAGCAGCGCGTCAGGGAGTTTTCAATCAAATGAAGGGAAGAATCGCCACGTTTGGAGACAAACCGGATCACGGTGGAACTGTCGTCATGGCAATCATATCCCGCTTGTGTTTTGATGGAGTGGGGCTTTTCTTGGATGCAGCCTGGGTACTGATGCCTTTCGTCTTCGTCCTCGGACATGACACTTCTGCCGTCTTCGCATCTCCGACGGGTCTCCACCGCTGCCGGGTCCATCTTCAGAACTTCTGGGAATAATACAAACTTGTACACAAACTTCTGGCCAATCACCTTCTTGATGATGTTCTGAGAAAGGAGCAAGGTTGAGTTAGTTGATAGTCACCGTACTGTATTTTCCCGGCCATAGGGTGCACCATGTGAAAGGGCACAATCTCTGTAGCTGGTTCTACTTCTGTACTTAACACTACAGGGGGCGCACCCGCATGATTGGGTGCGGGTGCCCTTTGATTTTTGTTGTTCACACCACAGTTTGCCTCATTTGCAGATCAATGGTGAAATTAATCCAGTCATTTGGCCGTCCTTTGGGCATTTTATGTAGGAAAGCTAAATCGCTTGGCATTCGTAATTTTAGTGGTAAAAGATACAGCGGTAGAAAAACTGAGTTCGGTTGTGGTTTATTTGTTTAAGTATTGATTACAAATTAAAACGCAAGGATAAAAACTTGTCGGTGTTAGTTTTTAAGTTTCCTCCACTTGCGAACCTTTGATTCATTAATCTAAATTTTCTCATGGATTGCTCGGTTTCCATGTTATTCCGCGCAGTGTAGAAATCAACACACTATAGTAGACGAAGAAACTGAAAGCGTTCAACTGAAGGAAATTGAGCTTTTGGATTTAATTCATATTTGGGAGGACAACTCTGCTCCTCGGTAGCACAATAACTTTCAAATTTCTAGCCACGCTACAGCACTTCCGCTAACAATGTATTGCGTGTGACGTCGAGGCGTCTTCTTCTACCTAAGCGGTATATGATGGCAATCAAACAAGAGACGCTTAAAAGTCACAGGATACGCATAAAAGTCACATTTAGTTGAAAATGTAAGAGATCTAAAAAAACATCAGATTTCACCCGAAAATCGGAATTGAGCAATACTCTTTGCAATGTGAATGGCAGCTTCATTGTGTCCTCGGCTATGCCAGCTGCTCTTCATGATACACAGGGCGCACTGCACAATAGGGAGCGTCACACACTTTAAAGAAAATCTGAGACTTTTATGTGAGCCTTATGGTCGCGAAAATACGGTAATCGGAAGAACAAGGCTTACTTTGTCGTAGTAGTAGCGCAAGGCCCGGCTCAGTTTATCATAATTCATGTTGTTCTTGTTCTTTCTCAGGCCCCACAGCTTGGCCACCTCCTCAGACTTGAGCAGCTTGAACTCACCGTCATCAGACGTCCAGCAGATGAGATGTTTGTGGCTTTGGTTCAGCAGCAGTTGTAAAAGAAACTGCCACAGAGTGCTGCTGCTCTCCATTTTACTGGTGACCTGACAAATATTGGTAGAAACACAACACCTTCTCAATACAAAAATAGTCAAGTTTATTTGTATAGTCATTAATCACAAGGAATCTCATAAGGCTGCACAGACCACAGCCTATTACACACCAAACCCATACCCTGATCTAAAAGCTACATGAGTGCAAGGAAAAACTCAAAAACCTCAGCATGAGGAAAATGAAGAAACCTTGAGTAGGGACTACATGAGGTAATCGCCCTTCCAGGATGACCAGGCCAAAATGGATGTGGTAATACACAGACATCGACAACATGTTACATAAGTCATTTATAAGGTACAGAATATAAGTGTGTTATAAGCCTACATTAAACAGTTCCACTAAGGTTGCAAATTAAATCAGAGGGCAGGGCAATCCACAGCACTGGGGCCAGAATGGACAACTCTCTTGAACATGCGGGTTTCTTCTTTGCTCTTGGGATCACTCGCAGACCATAGTTTATACTCAAATTCAGAGGTGGGTAGCAACGATTTACATCTACTACGTTAAATTTACTTCAGTAAACTTTAGGACATTTTGTACTTCAGGGAGTATTTTTAAATCTCTATAAATTTTTACTTTAACTTGAGTAGATTAGTGAAGAAGAAATGGTACTTTTACTCCGCTACTTTAGGCTACATTAAAGCCGTTACTTAAATCCCCACATAAGTACGGTCATTTGGAGCAAGTATTTAGTTAATACTATGATGATAATAATGATCATGTTATGACAAACATAAATCTTAGAGTGATGGGTTGTTTATCAGAAATGTTCAACTGCTGTATAGGCTCTTTTGGTTAGGCAGTTGGGCACCTGGCCAGTTCAATTGGGTCATCAGGCATTCAAACCAGGTACCCGAGTACCGCGATTTTTTTAATTCTGCAGCTTTCACTCCTTGTTCTCCCACACAACTAAGGGGTTATCACAGCTTAAATAGTGCCCAGGGAACTGGTGACTGACGGATTACAGTCAGGTGTGGAACATTCAGGGACTGCCTAGTTGTGTGGAAAAAAACTCACTGGTGAGCATTTTAACCGTGATTACACATTTCACCTCCTTGTAAAGGAGCTGTGTCGCAGCCAGGCAGGTAGAAAACGTGTGTGTGTGTGTGTGTGTGTGTGTGTGTGTGTGCGTGATTTACCATGGAATCCAAACATAATTTATTTTGATTATTTAAATTTCTTTTTAATTATATGTAATTTATTGTTGGATGTACTTTTATGAGTTTATTGAATGGCTATTTATTGAAGGGCAGCACGGCGCAGTGGTTAGCGCGTGCGCGGCACCGTTCTGAGGTCATGAGATCGAACCTCCTGTGTGGAGTTTGCATGTTCTCCCTGTGCTTGCGTGGGTTTCCTCCGGGCACTCTGGTTTCCTCCCACATTCCAAAAACATGCATGTTAGGTTAATTGGCCGGTCCAAATTGTCCCTAAGTATGAATGAGCGAGTGAGTTGTCTGTCTCTGTGTGCCCTGCGACTGGCTGGCAACCATTTTAGTGTGTCCCATGCCCACTGCCCGAGGATGGCTGGGATGGGATCCAGCACCCCCGTGACCCTACGGAGGATAAGCAGTGCAGATAATGGATGGATGGATGGAAGCTGTTAAAAAAATCAATAAATAGGATTTTGCTACAGTTACTGAGTACCTGAGTAGTTTTTTTGCATAATTTACTTCAACTTGAGTCATATTAATCTGAGGCAACAGTACTTCTACTTGAGTAAAGATTTTGGCTTCCCTTCCCACTTCTGTCCACATTGTTGTTATCATTTGGAAAAACATGTCTCCAAAATGTGTCTTTTTTCCAGGATTACTCCACAAAAATGAAAATGAAAAAAGGTCTACCCAAACCAAAAATCCTGGATGTCCAGCGAGGTGCGCACCCTCCTCAAACACCGTAACACTGCCTTCAGGTCTGGAGACAAGGCTCTTTACAGTGTGGCCAGGGCTGACCTGAAGAGAGGCATTAAGAAGGCAAAGGCAGCCTACATGAGGAGGATCAAGCACCTCTTCGCTGGAAATGACCCGAGGAGGATGTGGCAGGGTCTTCAACACATCACTAATTTCAGAGGCCACAACCTGGCAACTGTTGAGGCTGATGCTTCACTAGCTGCGGACCTTAATCAGTTCTTTGCTCGCTTTGAAGCTGGAAAGCCACAAACAGCCACATCACACCCACCAACAACCAGCAGGAACACACTCACATTTCAGGAGCATGAAGTTAGGCGTGTGCTGAAAACTATAAACCCCAGGAAGACAGCTAGCCCGAATGGAGTACCAGGGAGGGTACTCAAGGACTGTTCCAATCCGCTGGCTGGGGTCTTCACCACCATCTTCAACCGGTCCCTGTCACAGGCGACCGTTCCACCTTGCCTCAAAACCTCCACCATCATTCCCATCCCCAAAAAGTCAGCAGTGGAAAGCCTCAACGACTACAGGCCTGTCGCTCTTACGCCTGTGGTCATGAAGTGCTTCGAGAGGTTAGTGTCCCAGTACATCAAAAACTCCCTGCCACCCACACTGGACCCCCACCTGTTTGCCTACAGGGCAAACCGCTCAACTGACGACGTCATAAACACAGCACTTAAACCCTGCTAAAACTCCTGGACCACCGGGGGAGCTACATCAGAATGCTCTTTCTGGACTTCAGCTCAGCCTTCAACACCATTATCCCAGAGATCCTAGTGGAGAAACTCACACACCTAGGACTCTCTACTTCCATCTCCCACTGGATAATGGACTTCCTCTCAAACCGCCCACAGTCCGTGAAACTCGGTAACCATGTCTCTCCCACCCTAACAATGAACACTGGCTCCCCCCAAGGTTGTCCACTGAGCCCCCTGCTTTTTACCCTTTACACCTCCGACTGCTCACCGACCCACTCCACAAACACAATCATCAAGTTCGCCGACGATACCACCTTGATCGGCCTCATCTCTGAAGGGGACGAGGCGGCGTACAGGGATGAGGTGGAGTCACTGTCAACGTGGTGTTCGGAAAACCACCTCATACTGAACACCACAAAAACAAAAGAACTGATACTGGACTTCAGAAGGAATGGCAGGAATCCAGCACCACTCATCATAAAAGGAGACTGTGTAGAGAGAGTCCACTCCTTCAAATTTCTGTGTGTGCACATCTCTGACGACCTCTCCTGGTCTGCAAACACCAGAGCGGTTTCAGGGAAGGTCCAGCAGCGACTGCATTTCCTGAGAGTCCTCAGGAAAAATCATCTACAACAGCAGCTGCAGGTGTCCTTTTACAAAGCCACAGTGGAGAGCATTCTAACGTACTGCATTACGGTGTGGTATGCTGGGTGCACAGAAGCAGACAGGAAAACGCTCCAGAGGGTCATCAAAACAGCCCAGAAAATCGTCGGTTGCTCTCTGCCAGGTCTGGACATTGTCTGCTCTCGCCACCTCAGCAGAGCAGAAAGCATCATCAAGGACTTTTCTCACCCCGGCCACCACCTCTTCGACCTGCTGCCTCACGGCAAGCACTACAGGTCACAAAAAAACTGAAAAACTCTTGCAAAAACACTACCTCATACGAACGTAAAATGGTACTCATGTCTATGTTTCTCGCACATGTTGACTGCACTATGTTTACTGCTCACCTTGCACAATGTTGACTATTTTTTTGCACTATGATGACTATTTTTTGCACCAAATGCTTATGTTGACTATTTTTTTGCACTATGATGACTATTTTTGCACCAAATGCATATTGCACAAACCCTTACGATACCAAACTGTATGTAACATCCCACATGCCGAAATTTCTTGTGTAAATATTGTGTAAATTAAAACTATAACCTTATCCTCATGGTTTTATAACCTTATCTTCTCTGTTCCTTTATCTTCTTGTTTTTTTTACCTCACTGTGAATGTGTGAAACTGGAGTGTCATGCCCAATTTCGTTGTCACAACATGTTAACCCATTTTGTAACAATGACAATAAAGGTATATTCTATTCTATTCTAGAAATGAAAGCTCATTTGCCCATTAACGATCCTGTACAATTCACCTAAAATCCCAATCCTAGAGGTACTCTAAGTAAATTGGATGCTGTTCTTGAACCATTTGGAGAATATGGACTTCTTTGGTTTGTTTTTGAAAGGTATGACTCAGAAGTCTTGTCCCAAACTGAAATAATCTCTGCAATTGCTACTAAAATTGAGTAATCTGAGTTGGAACACACAGAAATAAAAGGTTTTTATTCTCGCCTGATTTTTTATTATTTTGCAATCGTATGCCTACAAAACAGTGTAGCATGGGCAATAGCTTGCAGCCTTACCTTACCTGGCACCTTGTCAAATTTTATTGCATTCTGAAAAACTAAACATTGTATTTAAAAAAGATTTCTAAGCGTGGGTTTTTATGCGTTTCGAAAGGTGGCCATATGTAGATGACTACTTTACAACACAAAAACGTTTGCAGATTTGTATTTTACTTGGCCAATTTTTTTAGACACTGTGAAAGAATTGTAAACGTTTGACTTCTCTTTCCAGAAGTCAAATCAATGATTGTGCACACTTGTGCGTATTAATGTTGTGTAAAAATGAGTAACGGGTTGCCTGACACACGTTTTTTTTCAGCTCCAATTTGAATGCACCCACGGAAAATGGCATAAAATTATGTTGGGAATTGGCCGAGAAAGGTGCCAATCAAAAGGGGAGAGCTTAATACCATATGGTGAATAATTTTACAAGTCTGTTAATTTTTAAAGGGGAGTTTTGGACTGAAACAAACAAATCTTAAAAAGCAATGTCCAACAAAGCAGATTTCTATTTATCCGTCATCATTAACATGTGTTTTGGAGTAAATATTTTACATGGTTGGATATTATGGATGGACCGTTATGTTACAGATGTTTTTTGCGGTCATTCAAAGAATTTGAAGACGTTGTTGGTGAGTCATGCCGTCTTCAGTTTTTGTGTATCTTGTTTCAGACTGATCTTGATGTTTCTGTGATGAGTACGTTTTGAAGTATCATATCTTAAATTCAGAGTGTTTAAGCTTTCCAATGATATGTGGGATGACGTATTTTAGTGACTGATGCTGTTGTACAGAAATGTATTTGTTTATTAAAAGTTCAGCGGCACGCAATGGGCCGTCGGAACGTTAAGGCGATAAACAATTTAAGTTTATTGTTGAAACACTTTTTTAGGAAAACTCACTGAACAAACTTTAACCCAAGAAAAAAACATAATTTGTAAAGCTCTAGCAAAGCACCTGGAGTAATTTGATAGGGGGAGCAGTACGAATGGGCGCAGCTATACACAGAAGAGGACTTTCTCCTTTACCCAGTGCCGTCTGCACTGAAGGTAAACACGTTGGTATGCTCATTTTCAGTATTTTGAGATATTTTTACAAAATAACTTTGCTCACATTTTGTATTAAAACCATTATTTAGGACAAACATGACGGTCAAAATGAGCCTCGACACTTTTAGGTAAGTGCAGGAAGGAGTCGAATTTCATGTGGTATATTTATATTGATATGGGACACAAGCTTTGGCTATATTATTAATTCATAGACTTAATGAAACTATCAAACATCGTGCAGTGAAATAAAATGGCTGAAGAATTAGCTTGTGTCTGGGTAGAGCGTTTGGCGGTTTTGTTGAGGTTTGTCTTAAATATAGTGTTGTTTTCTCTCTCTCTCGCTCTCTCTCTCGCTCTCCCCCCAAAAAAAACTACACTGATACACAAACCAAAAACTATGATGAGAAGAATAAAGTCACTCTCCAACCTCCCTTCCCCTTCCGCTCTCTTTCTTCCCACCTAATGTGTTTAAAGTCCTGCAAGAGCTTTGGTAATAGTAAGATCAAATCATATAGGCACAGTGAGCAAAATTTAAGGCTCTTGGAACTTAGTTGGGCATAGAGAAAATATTATATACTCAAATGACTCACTCCACCTTTAAATAAGGGGAACTCAAACTCAATTGGGTTGGGGGCCACTGAAGCTTGGGTCCGGGTGAGGTTTGGCCAAAATAGTGCTGATAGAAACATTCCGCTCTTCTAAAAGGCACAGTGTTTTATATTTGCCCACTAGTCTTCACTGTAATGTGTTGTGCAACCAAAAAGGAGTCCAAGGGAGGTTACAAATTACAGAGACAGAAAGTGAGCAAAAGCCAACCTTTTCCTTTCAATGTTCCCCCAGCCTTTCTCAATGAGAACAAAAAGAAGCAAAAGATATATATTTTAAAAAGGAATAAAAAATAGAGAATAAATAAGTAAAGAGGCAAAAAGGAAACCGGAAATACAAAAAGTAGGAAAAAGGAGAGCAAAAAAGGGAAAATGGAGAAAAGAAAAAAAGGAAAGGAAGGAATTAAAGAGAAAAAAGAGAAATGAAAAAAAAATTCTATTTTTTAAATTTTTATTTGCTTTTTGTCTTTTTATTTTTCTTATTTCCTCCTTTCTCTTTTCAAAAGTAATAAGGTGCATCTTAGACACTTAGTATCCTTATTTTGTCTTCTTCCGTTGTGATATTAGCACTGGCTTTAGGTGGAACAACAGAATACAGCAACATCTAGTGGGCAAATGAGACACACTCTCCCTTAACTTTCATATTAAGGCAGGGGCCTCAAACTACCATCCCGGGGGCCGCAGAGTGCCCCCAGGCTGCGACTTTAAGACTCCTGTGCTAACCCCTTCACATGATGAGGACTTGAGCACACTTTTATTTTCTTTCTTCATTTGAAAGTGTGGTTTATTGAGTCGGACTGCCAGGTCACCCAAAATTCAAGCATTTTCCTGACCTTGATAACATCATTTAATAACAAGGATTTCACACACCCGTACAAACACTGTAAAACGTGTGCGTTACGATTGGCCGTTGGACCGACGCTCATTGGTGGTAAAAGCTGGATAAGCGAGGCTCTTTTTTTTTTGTAGCCATTCGCGTCGAGCAGTGCTTCTTTCACAGTGGAGGGGGAAGACTATTTCTGCAAGGAAGGAGGGGTCGTTCAGCTCGCGAGTTAGTAACGCCAAGTCCTTTTCGGACGAGCGATTAGTAAGGGGAATTCCGGCTCTATTTCAGGGGCTGGAACTTTCAGCTTAGCTCACTAACAAACACCAACAACCTCGCCCTAAGAAAATGCCTAACAACCCCAGGCCATTCTGCTAATTAAACTAACCAAAATATGTGCAATATTTTTACTTGACATCTTTACTATTTTTTTGCGGTGATGTGCTTCTTGCTCTCTCATATCTTTCAGATTTAATTTCCCCCTATGTTCCGGTTTGGAGCCTTCGCTCTGAAAATGTTGGAATACTAGTGATCCCAAGAGCCAAGAAGAGATCCGCAGGTTCGAGAGCGTTCTCCATTCGGGCCCCGGTGCTGTGGAATGCTCTTGCCCTTGAGATTCGATCTGCAACCTCAGTGGAAATGTTTAAATCTAAGCTTAAAACACACTGCTATTCTATCGCATATGAATAATCTATATTTTATGTTGACAATTATTTATTTATGTATAAATTATATATTTATGTTGTATTATTTATTATTGCAACATCCATTGCAGCCTGGTCTTCCTGGAAGGGGATTACCTCATGTGCGGTCTTTTCTCAAGGTTTCTTCATTTTCCTCATGTTGAGGTTATCCTCATGTAGGTTTTAGATCTGGGGGTGGTGTAATAATAGTCTGTGGTTTGCAATAATCTGTGGTCTGTGCAGCCCTTTGAGAACCTTTGTGATTAAGGGATATACAAATAAACATGACATGACTTGACTTGACTTGGTTTAAATACCTGAAGCGTGTGCTGAGTAATTAAGATGAGTGGTCTGTGAACAGCGTGTCGATGTGTGGATTGATGACGTATTCAGCCACGTTTGAAGCGGTGTAGCTTGTGAATGATTCAGTTAATGATTTGCTAGGTTGGAGTGTAGTCCAATAACTTTGGAAGAAAAAAATGAGTTGACTAAAAATGGTTAGGCAATTTAATTTACCTACTTATTTTACATTTTTACTGCTTGCATAAGCGGGAAGTAACACAGAACAATTCATGTTTATACACGCTTTATATATTTTTTTATAAATATTTACACACACACACACACACACACACACACACACACACACACATACATATATACCTCTCTCTTACCAATCAAGAGCCTTTTTTCGCTTTTTCTGTTTCTATTTCCTTACTTTCTCTCTCTCTCTCTCTCTCTCTCTCTCTCTCTCTCTCTCTCTCTCTCTCTCTCTCTCTCTCTCTCTCTCTCTCTCTCTCTCTCTCTCTCTCTCTCTCTCTCTCTCTCTGTGTGTGTGTGAGACTGTATTTGACATTCTGTTATGTTGGGTAGGGAGACATGATTTTCTTATTGTATATTTATGGCTTTGAGCTGCATTTTGGTGCCCGAAAAGTGCTATACAAATACATTTTGATGTGATGTAGTTTTCTGTCCACATGACAGCATAGTCGAGTAAATGAATCCTCTGAAAGGTGTGTGTGTGAAGCATTCCCCTGCAGGGCTTTACTGCTTTATGCGGCTAACTTTGCCATCACTATTTCTTTCCAGTGCCATCTTAAACCTCTTTAAACAAAAAGTTATTGGATTTATTCTCTGTACTACGTAATGAACGTACAACTAATAAAAAGAAAATAAATGGTAATCAGCTGCCACCTACTGATATGGACGAATGTTACAGTTTCTCAATTAATCAAAAAAGCAAAGTTACTGAACAATGGCAAGGCTTTTGCAAAAAGATTGTTACTTCTTTGAGGTCCTAAATGATACACACAGTCCGTTTGAGGATACTTTATTACTTTAACTGATATTTACATTTACATTTATTAATGTTTGTCATCAAACGTAGACGCTCTTCAAAGATTCTATAATTATTTGAAACAAAAAAAATGTACTTTTTATTTTAACAATAGTACAAAACTGGTAATAATATAAAGTGGGACATCTCTTTGTTTATTTAAAGTCTCAGTGTGTAATATTTGACCAGTATATGGCACTGTGCTGCCTGGTGCTAGTGAGGGCCAGTGATACATGGCACACCGTGGTGGCAAGATGCCGGACAAACATGGCGGAAACCTTAGTGGGGATCCCATTGTGTAAAGGAAATAGAAATGTTTCAACTTTTGTTTTTTCTTTAAATAAAAATTAACATTTGTATGATAGTTCATGTATTTATGCCTATTATTCAAACCTTTTTTTATGGGCGGCATTAGCTCAGGAGGTAGGTTTTGGGATCAGGAGATCGCAGGTTTGATTCCCGGCTCCTCAGTGTTATATGTCGAAGTGTCCTTGGGCAAGACACTGAATCCCTAATGCCCCCAATAAGCAGGTTGGCGCCTTGCATGGCTGCACGGCCGCTATTGGTGTGTGAGTGTGTGTGAATGGGTAAGTGTGAAGCATATTTTTAAAGCACTTAGGGAAGTCTTCATTGACTTGTAAAGCTTTATATAAATGCAGATCATTTCATTTCATTTCATGGAATGAAAGTATTTTTGGACCACTAGGAGGCACTAAATATTACACACGCTCCTTTTAAGAAACAGGGCTGAAACTAATGATTGATTTCATAATCAATGAATCGGTCGATTAGTTTTTCGATTAATCGATGAATCGGATTTCTAATTTCCCTCCTTTTTATTCAAATTTTGAAGTTTTGGACAGAGGGACGATAGTTCACAAAAAAAAATATCCAATGATATAAAACAATTAAAAAAATTATAATTGTTTGTCAATTACCTTGCTAAAAATCATAGAAATGTATGTTATACACCTGAAAATATGTAAGATACTCTTTTCCTACCACCTTATCCACAGATCATATTAAAGTTTTACTTATCATACAAAACAAAAAAGAAAAAGCAATACATTTCAATTTATGTAGATTTTTTTTTTTATCCACATTTTTTTTTTTTTTAATCCACTTTTCAAAATTTTGTCGACAATTGAGGTTTTGGGGGTTAAATTTTGGAATATGATAAACATTGCCAATATGAAAATGATATACCCTGTATGCTCAAGAATTTGCCCCTTGGGTAGAATTGAACAAGTCACTATTGTTATTTTTCATTTTACTTTATCTATTTTTCACTTATTTTCTGATAGTTTTTCTCTGTATTTCTGTCTGTTCCCTCGAAAATTGTTAACTTTGTTTCATGATGGAAGAGTCAAACACTACAAAGTGGAAACTTTAATGTCATTTTTTTTGTAAATGATGCAATGTTCAAAATGTAGTATATAAAAAATGTAACATAGCTTTTTTATAAAAACTGTCTTGGCGAACTCGGCCAGACCAAAGTGGTACTACAATTCCCACCGTCACAACAAAATTGTGTGCACTCTAATTTGCATTAATTTAATGTTTTTGGTGTCTCATAAATCACGTGATACCACGAATCGATGCTCTAAATAGTTTCCAATGTTTTTTAATCATCGATTTTAATCTGTCACGGTCGCCGTGGCGACCAGTCTGCCGCGCCCCCGAACTCAAGCTGTAGCAGATTAGCTGATTGCTGGTCTGCTACTTAAGGCTGGGTTGTGGGTTTGGCGGGCGCTGGCTCATTACACATTCCCCGGTCTGTTATGCCTTGTCCTGTTTTGGTTTTAAACATTTTCCGTCTGTTATGCCCTGTCCTGTTGAGTTCGTGCCGGAGGAACTCTGTATTGTTCTGTTTTGTCCCGGAGTATTGGGCGACTTTTATTTTGTTAAATAAAACTTATGATCGTCAACGCATATGAGTTCTCCCTTCCTGCCTCCTGCCTCCGTTCTGGTCCGGTCACCCCTTCCACTCCACCACGCCTCGTGACAGCCCCCTTCCCTTCGATTCGGTGACAGAATGAGCCAGCCACGACAAGAACTCAGCGAACGATCCCAGCGCGACTTGGGGAGAGCTGGAGAACGCAGTTTGGCAAGCGACCACTGAGGTAACCTTCCCTGCCCGTTCGAACCACGGCCCCGCCCGTCGTGGCCATTGCTGTGCCTCGAATGGGGTCCCGGGAAGAATTGACGCCTGCCTGTTCGACTCTCATGCCTGCCTGCGCGACTCCCGTGCCGATTGCCTGCTATTCCGTCTCCCCTGCGTGCCAGTCCGACTTCGACTCCGCTGCCCGTCGGGCCGACTCCGACTCCGCTGCCTGCCGGGCCGACTCCGACTCCGCTGCCTGCCGGGTCGACTCCGACTTGGCTGCCTGCCAGTCCGACTCTGCTGCCTGCCATTCCAACTCTGCTGCTCCTGTTTTGCCGGTTCTGATTTTGACTCGCCTGTTTTGCCGGTTCTGATTTTGACTCGCCTGTTTTGCCGGTTCTGATTTTGACTCGCCTGTTTTGCCGGTTCTGATTCCGTCTGTCCTCTGTGTTTGCCGGTCCTGATTCCGTCTGTCCTCTGTGTTTGCCGGTCCTGATTCCGTCTGTCCTCTGTGTTTGCCGGTCCTGATTCCGTCTGTCCTCTGTGTTTGCCGGTTCTGATTCCGTCTGTCCTCTGTGTTTGCCGGTCCTGATTCCGTCTGTCCTCTGTGTTTGCCGGTTCTGATTCCGTCTGTCCTCTGTGTTTGCCGGTCCTGATTCCGTCTGTCCTCTGTGTTCGCCGGTCCTGATTCCGTCTGTCCTCTGTGTTCACCGGTCCTGATTCCGTCTGTCCTCTGTGTTCGCCGGTCCTGATTCCGTCTGTCCTCTGTGTTCGCCGGTCCTGATTCCGTCTGTCCTCTGTGTTCGCCGGTCCTGATTCCGTCTGTCCTCTGTGTTCGCCGGTCCTGATTCCGTCTGTCCTCTGTGTTCGCCGGTCCAGTTTGCCTGCCAAACCCTGCCGAGCGTCGAACCATTCCGGGGCGTGAGGTAGTATTTTTTTTTTTTTCTCTTTTTTGGGGACCTCAGGAGCTGTCCCTTAAAGGGGGGGCTCTGTCACGGTCGCCGTGGCGACCAGTCTGCCGCGCCCCCGAGCTCAAGCTGTAGCAGATTAGCTGATTGCTGGTCTGCTACTAAAGGCTGGGTTGTGGGTTTGGCAGGCGCTGGCTCATTACACATTCCCCGGTCTGTTATGCCTTGTCCTGTTTTGGTTTTAAACATTATCCGTCTGTTATGCCCTGCCCTGTTGAGTTCGTGCCGGAGGAACTCTGTATTGTTCTGTTTTGTCCCGGAGTATTGGGCGACTTTTATTTTGTTAAATAAAACTTATGATCGTCAACGCATATGAGTTCTCCCTTCCTGCCTCCGTTCTGGTCCGGTCACCCCTTCCACTCCACCACGCCTCGTGACAGCCCCCTTCCCTTCGATTCCGTGACAATATGTTTGTTTGCCTTGTGCAATTTTAAGTTTATTAGTTGATATTCAAGTTGATATCAACAGGTGTTCAACAGAACTTAAACTGAGCAATTGTTGTTTTTAGTTTGTTTGTTTTTTACAGTTTTTAAGAGTAACCGTGTGTTTACTTAGTTACAGTACATACCTGCTTTATTGTGTACCCGTATTTGTTTTCAAAGCCTAAGAACTTGAAGCAAAGAAGAGAGACATTTGTCTGCTGCTGTTAGCTGCACTCACTTAAAATGTGGTGAAAATCCTCAAAGTTAAAAAGAGAAAGAGAGACATTTATCCTGGGTTTCTACAGCTTAAGGCAAGTTAAATTTAAGACTTTAAGAATTTTTAAAATGCCTTTTCAAACTTAAGATCAACTCGACAAAAAAAAAAAAAAAAACCAATTGAAACAAAACACACATGAATTAGAAGCAATTTTAAACAAACGTTTTTTGTTTCATTTTTTTAAAATCAATCTTTGGTCTAGTTGAAAGATTTCCAACCAAAACATAGAACTTTTCAATGTTTTAGTAATGGAAAAATATAAAAAGGATGTTACAGTAGTACATTATGGATCCTTAGGCAAAACTGGCAGATGACTACCAATTCCAATACTCAAGCATTTTTATTATGATGCATGAATTACTTTTTAGTTAGAACAAAAATAAATCATAACAACGTGTTCGCATTTTTAAGATTCAGAATACATTCGTCAGTCTTAATTATTTGTGCAGCAATTAATGGTCTTCAGAATTTCCAAATCATGACAGCCCTACACCCAACCAACAAAGTCATGTGGTTTTGAGTCAGGGTCTTTCTCAGACAAATGCACGACAAATGTAAGATCAATCCTAACAGTTGACATCCGGATTCTTAGGGAAATGTGTGCTTGTCACTAAGGTGATTAAGCCAAATAGGTCTCCTTGTCTAACTAGTTGACCTGTCTCTGTGTTTACTCACCTACTCGTCAAACAATTTACTATTCTTGATTTGAATGGGAATTAGAACACTGCAGTGTTGGGAATAACGCCGTTATAAATAACACCGGCGTGCTACCAGCGTTTTTTATAATGGCTGGGTGGTTAGCTCGCAGCCCCACGGTGTGGAGGTTCAAGTCCAGCTACCGAAGTCTCCTTGTGTGGAGGTTGCATGTTCTCCCCGTGCTTGCTTGGGTTTCCTCCGGACACTCTGGTTTCCTCCCACATTCCAAAAACATGCATGTTAGGTTAATTGGCCAGTCCAAATTGTTCCTAGGTGTGAATGAGCGACAGAGTTGTATCTCTCTGTGTGCCCTGCGACTGTTTGGCAACCAGTTTGGGGTGTCCCCTGTCCACTGCCCGGAAAGATGGCTGGGAAGGACTCCAGCACCCCCGCGACCCTACTGAGTATAAACGGTGCAGATATTGGGTGGATGGATTGATAAATAACAACGTTACGTAGCGCCGTTATTTTTCAGTAATGGGGTATGTAGACTACAGGGCAAATTTACGTACATTTTTGTGCATGTTTACTCAAGTTATTGTGCGTGTTTCCGTATGTTTGTCTATATTTATGTACATTTTGTGTTCACGTACGTTTTGTGTGTATTTAGGTGCGTTTTGTGTGTTTACGTACTTTTTTGAATGTTTATGTGCATGCTGATTGTTATTTTTTTATATTGATTGCTGTTTAATTTTGTTGCACTTTAAGTATATGATGAATCTGTTGCTGGTGAAGTACGTTTTTTAACTCAATTACCTGTCTTGTTCTTCTCTATTTAACTGACTCGACTACTGCTCAAAACATTTCAAATGCTTTGACATTCATCAACTTTTTTTAGGGTTAGGGTTTTATAAAGTTAGGGTTAGGGTTATTTTAAAGTTACGGAAAGTTATTTTCCCTAGTAACTAATCACTTTGACTAAAGAGCTATTCAGTTATTAACTAAGTTACTTTATGGAAAAAGTACTGAGTGACTACAATCAATTACTTGTGATATTTGCAGCATTCTAACAATAGAGACAGAAACGCAGGAGGAAAGTGGCTAAACATTTTGATTATACGTCCTAATGAATACACCCTCCTGGGCATCTTCCTGTCTGTTTTAAGTGACTAAGGAACTTGCAACATTGTGTGAGCCTAAAATGAGTGCTTCCTGTCATTCAGGGATGTTTTTTTCCAGATTTTAAGGCCGCACCCTTGGAGGAAGGTCCATCTTCCTGTCACCAGGAAACACATCGGTATTGATTCACGCTTACTCTTAGGTTTTTTATTTATAGAATTTTTGGAAGAGAGGGCGACGTTTAACAGTTGAATACTCCTACAAGCTTTTGATTTACTGAAATTTCAACTAATAATGCTAGGCGGTACATGGTCCAAATCCCACTGAAAGTGGTGTCCCTACGACAGGAGTGTCCAAACTTTTCGCAAGGCGGACCAGATTTGGTCATGTGAAAATGTGTTAGGGCCGACCATTCAACCTGGCATTCTTTGAACAGCCTTTAAGAAATTCACAACCCGTCAAAGGTTTGCAGTATTTGGCTATCAGCGTGGCGACCTCATTGCCCGCCTTTGTAGCATTTTCATTTGACTCACCATTGAAACAGTTTCCACTTGCTTTACCTTTTCACAACGTTCTTATCCAGTTGTAGTCAGCATGTTTTGTCCGGCAGTAATTTTTGATAATATATACTTTGAAAACAGCCACTGTCTCTTAGCAAATTAGCCAATACAGTCGCCATGTTGGAAATGAGGTAGTCTAAAATTCTCAGAGAAAACCAAAGGCAAGGTGGCCAAAGAGTTACTGCCATTGTCTGGTCAAATGGTACAAATGTATTTTAAACTGTGGTCAATATTACTGGCGGGCCACATATTATTGATTTTATAACAGAAGGCAGAGCCCAGTAACAATTTTATTAAGTGCCGTAACTGACTTTGGAAATGCCTGATTTCAGCTGATCATTTTTGGCATTCAAGGAGCTAAAAAGAGTATCTGTTGATGATAACGAAGTAATGGTATCGGGTGGTAATATTGTTGTTCAACATAAATACTGTATAATATACTGTGATCGAACTACACCGGAGCCTCCACAGACTCTAGCACGATGCCTATGTGACACTAGCCTAGTGAAAGAGGAGCGATAAGGGGGGTGAGAGCGATGCTAGGAATCAAATAGACAGAACCATTTCAAAGCAGTTGTGTTGTTCCTTTGTTTTTTTTATTTTGTATATTTTAGCTAGTGTTATCTGTTATATTTCAGCCTGTCCTTTATTAAGGAAAATAGAGTTTTAAAAATGTTATAATTAATCATTTTTTGGGGGGATTGGGGGGCTTGGGTTGAATTTTGGGGTGCATGAAAAATATTAAAAAAATATAAAAGCACACAACTGGAAGCAGCACATTAGGAATTATTTAAAACAATATATGTTTTAATTAATTTTCTCTTTTTTTACCACTGGGAGGTGCTAAATAATATACAATATCCCTTTAGGATCCTCCAACATACAATGAATAAAAAAGGTCATTTTTTCCCGATTGCTGTTTTCAAAATACTGTATTCAACATGGGTGTTTTACACACGAAAATCTTTTATTTCCGCTTCCCATATAATCTTCAATACATCACTCACTTTTTTTTTATTCCCTTAATGCTTTACATATCATATGATAGTCAGAACATCCTATCAGGAGCGTTACTAGAGCAGGGCAAGGGTGGGCAGTGCCCACCCAAACAGAGGTGGATGTAGGAAAAATGAAACAAAAGGAAAAAAGAAAATGAAGAACAAGAGAAGAAAAGAAAAGGGAAAAAGGGAAAAAAGAGAAGCGAAAAAAAAAATTAAAAAAGAAGAAAAAAAAAGAGGTAAAAAGATGGGGGGGACAAAAGAATAAAAGAAAAGGGAAAAGAGGAAAAAGAAGAATAAACAAGCAGGAAAAAATAAGAAAAATAGGAAAAAACAAGAAAAAGAAAATGCTAGGGGAAAAGTCCAAAATCAAAAGAAAAAAAACATAAAAGGAGAGAAAAAGAAAAAATATTAAAGCAACAAAAACTAGCTAGGAAAAAAGGAATAAGAGAGAAAAATGACATCAAGCACGAAAATATAAGAAGAGGAGGAAAAGGCAAGGAAAACGAATTATAAAGCTAAGAAAAAGGAAACCAAAGAAGAAAAAACATAAAATTAAAAAGGGGAAATGGAAAAAAAGCAAAAAACTTTTTTATATACTAAGAAGCTTTAAAGTGGACACAAAAGGTCTATTAAAATAATGATTTGCCAGTGCAACAACAAATAAATTACAAAATAAAAGGATAAACTAAATAAACAGTTTTAAAAACATAAACCTGAAAAACACTGGAAACAATACTGTGCAAATAGTTTTGGGGGGTAATAAAATGCCCAGGGGTGGCCAGTGCCCACCCAAAGGTACGCTATGCCCATCCAAAGAAAAATAGGCCTAGTGATGAGAGCAGTCGGAAAAACTGAAAAAGGTAAACTAAAGATGAAAAAATGGAGAAAAAAAAGGGAGAACAATGAAGAAAAAAACAATAAAGAAAGAAAAATAGGTAAACAGCTAGGAAAAAGGGAAACAAATGAAAACAATAAAACTAAAAAAAGAAATAAGAAACAGATCAAAAGAAATCCATCATACTAAATTATGATAACATATTTCACTCTGCCATTAACTTAACTCATTTAAACGTTTTTATACTAAGCAACTTTAAACTGGAATCCCTACATTACTCAACAAAATTTCTATTGAAAACGTTGACTTTTCAGTGAAAAAAAGTAGAAAAAAACACACATTTAAAAAAAAAGCTAATCTCGAAACACATCCCTGAAAAACATTGGGGATACAAATAGTTGTGCTCGACTGTGCATTTGATACTGTATGAATATCCTTGAGAAGCAATCGTATTACTGTACTGTATATTCAATCGTGAAGAAAAAAAAAACCCAAAATCTATTTTTTTTTCGCCATGTCAACCGAATCAGAGATAACATACCCTTGTTGGAGCTTGTTCCGGTCCGGATGTGCGTAAAAAAGTCTTAGCTGCGTGTCTTGTGTGGAGTTTCCATGCCGCTCGTGCGTGAAAGTGGAATCGCCAAATGTTCTTGCAGTTTCTCACTTTGCTTGTTTTGTTCTTAGCGCGGAGCAAGAAGTCGGGACGCGCACACGGACTTGGGCGCACTTCCCGTTTGCACTAAAGGCGGCGCGTGCACTCGCGCACACAAACGCGCTTATTCTCGCACACGCACTGAACGCCACTCGGATAAGTGACGTCATACTTTTTGCTTCCTGCTCACCAGTACGGGTTCCTGTTACACTCGCGCAACGGAAAAACAGCACTACTTTGACTGCCGTGCAGTTAGAGTGGTCTATACTTCGGCTTTAGGTTAATAATCATTATATAAAAGGCTTTAGAGCCGCAGTATTCCTCGTACAGCACGATGTTTTGGTTAGTTAACAACCGCAGGGGAGACCATTTTACTTTTAAAATTACTAAATTTTGTGCAGGCTTGGAATACATGGAACGGCAAAAATGATGTTGGCAAGCTGTTTGGATTTTTTCATTTTGTTTCTGTCGTAGTTAATGTTAGTTTTGCCGGAGATCAAAGCCAGGAGAGAAAGCTTACCACATGTTGTGTTGTGAGTCATAATTGTATTCATATTTAGTTTCTTTTGTCTTTTATTAGCATATTTGGTATTGGAGTAATCCAAAAGTAATTGAAAGTAACCCAGTTAAAGTAACCCTACCCATCCCTGTTAATTATTACACATAACCTTCAGATAGTCCAATATTTGAATAACTCGTTATTTAATAGAAATCAATGACAAGAAGAGCATGGGATAGAACAAAGTGCTTGTGTCATATCTATCCTTTCGTATGAACAGCTTTGCTAATCAGAGTCTGACCAGCAGTTGTGGCAAATGCACAGTAGTCAAGTCAAGTCAACTTTATTTGTATAGCCCTTAATCACAAAGAGTCTCAAAGGCTGCACAGGTTATCTCATCTCATCAGCTGCACCGCTTATCCTCAGTAGGGTCGCGGGGGTGCTGGAGCCCATCCCAGCAATCATCGGGCAGTGGGCAGGGGACACCCTGGACTGGTTGCCAGCCACTCGCAGGGCACACGGGGACAGACAAGTCACTCGCTCAGTCACACCTAGGGACAATTTGGACCGGCCAATTCACCTGAAATGCATGTTTTTGGAATGTGGGAGGAAACTGGAGTGCCCGGAGGAAACCCACGCAAGCACGGGGAGAACGTACAAACTCCACACAGTAAGGCCGGGAGCTGGATTTGAACCCACTCAGGAGGTTCCCACGACCTCAGAACTGTGCCGCACACGTGCTAACCACGCACAGGTTATTGCACAGACTATTATTACAGACTATTACTACACCATCCCCTGATCTGAAACCAACATGAGGGCAAGGAAAAACTCAAAAACCTCAACATGAGGAAAATAAAGAAACCTTGAGAAGGGACCCCACATGTGGTAATCCCCCTTTCGGGATGACCAGGCTGCAATGGATAATGCAATAACAGATAATACACAGATATTGTCCACAAAAAATATAGGTTATTCATATGCTATAGAGTAGAAGTGTGTTTTAAGCTTGGATTTAAACATTTCTACTGAGGTTGCAGATCTAATCTCAGGGGGAAGAGCATTCCACAGCACCGGTGCCCGGATGGAGAACGCTCTTGAACCTGCGGAACTCTTCTTGGATGTGGGATCACCAGTAGACCAGCGCTTTCAGAACGAAGGCTCCGGACCGGAACATAGGGGAATATTAAATCTGAAATATATGAGGGAGCAAGTCCATGCATGATTTTGTATAATACCAAGAGAACCTTAAAAACACATCTTAAGCTAACAGGGAGCCAATGCAGGTTAGCTAAAATCGGGGTAATGTGATCCCCCTACAATGGTACCTCTACTTAAGAATTTAATTCGCTCTGGGAGTAACTTCGTGACCTGTAAATTTCGAACAGTACACACACATTTTGAATGCAAATGCGCAAATCCGTTCCAAGCCCTGCAAAAGTACAGTAGGAAATTTGTTAAAAATACCATACATGAGCATCAGAGCATGTTACAAATACTGAACATGTTAAAATTAGATTACCGAACAATAAACATAAAACGAGAGGCACATTATGTAAAAAACAAAGAATAAATAATGAGGTATTCGTTTCCTTTTTTGCCTCACGTTTATTGAAAAACTGATCAAATTACGTCCGCTTTTGCTGGCTTTTGACAATCCATCGGAAATGCGTGAGGCAGGCGTAGCAATAGCCCGACTTGTCAACACTTTTTTCCAGGTTATCCCATTCCACAAATTCTGAGACTTCATGGAATTGTGCTAAAATGTCTTCCTCCTGTGAACTGTGATGGTGACAGAAGAGCATGCTGCGAGCACACATGCGCACTTGGTTGCCAGGCAGATTTTAAGCGATAGTGTTACCAGGCAACACAGTACCATCTAGTGGTCAAATGTTACACAGTGCGGCTTTAAATGTAAATGGTCTGCATTTATATAGCGCTTTTCAAGTCATTGAAGACCTCCCAAAGCGCTTTACAATGTACTTCACACTTTTCCCTTTTTACACACTAACCAACAGCAGCGTCAAACATGCAAGGCATTAGGGATTCAGTGTCTTGCCTAAAGACACCTCGAAATATAACAAGGAGGCCGGGAATCAAATCTGCGACTTCTTGATCCCAAGCTGAGCACTCTACCTTTAAGCGAACGTTTTCTCCATGTGGTTGTTAGCTAGCATGAAAAAAATGGAATGAAGCTAAGAATGTGGACATTACAGCCATGTGCCAGAAATTTGTCAATCTTTAGTTCATTTGACATAATACGAAAATAGTGAGAAATGCAGAGTTGGAAATCTTACATGAAATTTTGTTTTCTGACCATAAAATTGAGACAACGTCACTCAGAGTCTTCAAACGTCTTGTGTGAGGTCAGAATCAAAAGGGCGGTATCCTAGATCAGTAGCATCAAATAAACAATTTTCCAACTGGTCAAACTTTGGCAGTTACAACTGTCCCCGTGTTACAACTCTACCTAGTCTCCCCTATGCTTGACAACTAAAGCTGGTCTCGGGTGTCGGTTAATCACGAAGGTATTGTAATTGTTTGCACAAATAATATCGCACAGAAATCAGTTTTTTTTCTTTGTGTTTGCTCCGGGAAACACCAATTTGACCAGAATTGATTGCGTCATCTGCTGGTAATGAAGTACAGTACTGCACACATTAATTAGTGATGTGTCATTTGCAAACAGAACGGCTTCATGATTAAACTCCACACCAATCAAGAGCCTTTTTACGCTTTTTCTGTTTCTCTCTCTCTCTCTCTCTCTCTCTCTCTCTCTCTCTCTCTCTCTCTCTCTCTCTCTCTCTCTCTCTCTCTTCCCCTTTTTTGTTACGTTTTCTTTCTTTTTTCTGCATTACATTTCCCCCTTTTAAAGTGCTTTTGTGTATGATGTTACATAATAATTATAAATTTAGGCATTTAAACAAAACAAATAATCAGATGATTCGTTTTGGAACCGAAAGCGTTGGCTGTTTTTAGAGAGCTGAGCCGAAAAAGCCTTTTTTCTAAAAAAGAGCCGGAATTCTCATCACTAAAATCAAAGGAACGTATATTTCCGGTTTTAGGAATGAGTGACGTTCAATAAACTTCGGGAATAAGGCAAATGTTAGTTAAAAAAAAAATAATTTCACTTAAGCACATACACGCATCAAGCCTTTTGGTGTACGAAACGTATTAAACTGTTTATAGACGTACTATTTTACCATAATTACAATTACCATTCTTCCGAAACAAATAATTCTCACTCGTTACTGGAATTTGAACGCACCGCTTCATGCCTAGCAAACATGGGACTGTCGCCGCTAAAGCGAGACGAAGACTTCACAAAATTCAATGAAATGGACAAATCTTTACCTAAACACTCGTACTGGTTCGACTTTTGGCTTTTTGTTGCCTTTGACGTCGTGTTTTTCTTAATTATGTATTTCCTAGTACCCTAAAATGGTAAGTAGAGACTCGGTTGTCTGTCTCTTATTTGTCAATGGGATGGTTAGATAAAGTTAGCATCATTTATTTATTTGCGATTGGCATTTTGTCCAACAAGTTATTCGACTCGTAAATGACTAGAGACAAGAATCAAGTCAGTCTGACTTTATTTTGTAGGGAATTTTAAAAGATTACACTTTAAACACTTTTATAATTTGAACATTTGCATCGCTACAAACAAGATCGGCATTATTAAGGGAACATGTTGGGAATGCTTGAGCCATTCTCGAGCATTGCTTTGTTAATATTTTTGCCTATTCATCCTGACAATCTTTTATCATTCTATTTAAAGTCTTTATTAAATGATTACCATTGAGTGCCACGTCTAATCTCGTTGCAGAGAATGTTTCTCAACGTTGGTATCGATGACAGTGAAGACTATTGTATACTATTTGAAACAGTCAAATAGCAACACAAACGTCACAATTTTCAAGAAAAGAAAAAGTGCTGCAGAAATACAGACTTTAAACAAACACATAAAATAAAAAGAAAATAATGATGACGTGTTTAGAAAGAGGGGCAGAAAACTACAACTCTAGTTGCTTTGTGAGTGGCATGCGTCTTTGGTGACATAATGTGGACACATTCATAATTGCAGCTCGTTTTTCTCTTGGGCTTTTGCCTCTGTTTTACAGGCCGAATTATAACCCGTGGCGGGCCTGATCCGGCCCTCGGGCCATGCTTGGCATTGGCATGGCATGGCATGGCATGCATACATACATACAAACTATAGCTTAATGATAAGTTCAAGGTGATAATTCCAAATGTAATATGATATCTTATTGAAACATGAATATTTTGTTTGTTTGTTTGTACATGATTCAAATTGAATCTTTTCTTCCGGCGCCGTCACGAATGGCAGCCACTCCAGCAGCTCCCGTGTTATTTTCGATTGTTCTCGATTGTTCTCAGCTCAGGGATGCTGCTGGAAATGTGAATTTCCCTTCGGGGATGAACAAAGTATCTATCTATCTATCTATCTATCTATCTATCTATCTCTCTCTCTCTCTCTCTCTCTCTCTCTCTCTCTCTCTCTCTCTCTCTCTCTCTCTCTCTCTCTCTCTCTCTCTCTCGATAAAGTAGCCTGGATGGTAGTTTCACCATTTCCTGTGGTGTGTCTTGGGGAAGTACAGCCTTGTGGCGCCCACTGTTCTCCAGGTTCTTGGGGTTAAGGTTTTCTCCCCCACATAAAACGGATAGTACTGGTTTCCATAGTTATCAGTAGCAGGAGAAGCATCCGGATCTAACTCAGATACAGCACCATTATCATACCTGTCAACCTCCACGGCTCCATGCCCTTACAAAAGACGAAATAATCTTACACCATATTTTTCCCCCCAAACGTGTTTATTTATGTAGTTTAACATGTTATATTGTACATTTGTTTCGCTATATCATATATATTGTTAATTAACATTTTGTTGTGGGATACTGAGTTGCTCGACATGAATGAGGTTTATTATAAAAAAGTTTAAAAATTAAGTAGCTTGGACGTTCACTGTAGAAGGAAAAAATACATGCAAATATAATTAAGTAGAATAATGCATTTTCTTATTCAAATTATTCATTCATTTTCTGCATTAAATTATTGTTGGTAATATACTGATTAAAGGGATAATCACAAACCGGTCTTTTTTCATTTTCTCCTTTTATACTTCCTTTTTTTCTTAACTTATTTATACAACATAATAATTCGTAATATAATGCAGTAGCCTAGATGGTAGTGTGCCCGCTTTGAGACTGGGAGGTCGCTGGTTCGCGCCTCGACCGAGACATACCTAATTGGTATAATGGCGGCGCCCTCTGGCTGCGGCTGCATCGACTCGCTACAACGGGTCAGGTGTATCGACATTTCGTTCTGCGTACATTGTTACAAAGAATGACAATACAAAGGAAATTATTATTATTATTATTATTATCAAAGCATGTGAGCCGTTTGAGAGCCGGCTCTCTTTAATGAGTTGAGCCGAAAAAGCCGGTTCTCTAAAAAAAGACTGTCTTCCTTTCACTACACAACTACCACATGAAATCCGAGGCGGCAGACGCATGCGCACAGTAGCATCAAACCGCTCGCTTCGTTTGCAACGAAAAAAAAAAACGATACCGAGATATAGGCTACTGCGGTGAACTCGATTGATTTGCCGTTTTGTGATAGTCGGTAATAATAATTGACAAATTTGCGTTTTTCCGTGCAGATTTTGTTGTACGTCGTACACGTCTTAAAATGCATAATAAACGTACTTTGTACGGCAAAAACGTACTGGTTGACAGGTATGCATTATCATTTGGTCGCTGTTATTTTTTGGTGTAAAGCGTTATCTTGCTTTTTAGAGATGAGCCGGAGTTCGCCATTGACGTGCAGTGGTGTGTGACAATACATATACTAACCCTGATCACTACTTAACATGGCAAAAACTGTATTTACTATTAGGAGGTGCTCAAAAAATAAACAATGTCCTTTGTACAGGGATCAGAATTTTCCGCGGATCCGCGGATTTCCGCTGTTTTTGAACCCCAAAGGCATTCCGACTTTTTCACTTTTTCTCTTGCGTAGCAAACAAATTCAAAATCCGACTGTCTCACTCTTTCCTTTATTGCTCTGGCGCACCCTGGCGGCCGTTAGAAAAATTGGCCGCATTGTCGCCCTGGTTTATTCCTGGACGCTGGATATTTCAGCTGAAAATGAAAATCTCCATTCTGATCCCTGTTTGTAAGATCCTAAAAGATTGTTTGAGGGTGGTTTGACTTAAAAAGGCCTTGCTTTTAAAGTCACGTCAGTTCTATAGTGTACTCTTGGTTGATATTACATTGTAATATGTTTAAAAAAAAAACGTGGGAACACCAATATTTTCGAACAAACTTTAGGATAATATAAAAAATACAAGTTTATATAAAATGTAAACAAGGACTCAGGACCTAGCCCTATTATTATTATTATTATTATTATTATTACAAAGTTTGCATTTTTTATGAAAACTCCGAAAATCTGATATGGAAAAACATCAGCAAGTTTTTTTCCATTCACTATGTGATTTTCCTTAGTTATTGATGGTGCTTAATTGCCATCTACTGGACGTTTGCAGTAACACCAGGTTTGTTGTGTGGTTTCTTTATGTCAAAGAACCACTTTCGACCAAAAAATGATGCAAATAGTAGTAGAAAACATTTACAAAATCTAAAAAATATATTTCTATCTAATCTAAATTGAATCTAAATCTAAAGTATATAATGAATCCAGATTTGTGTGTGCATGTTTGTATGTAGGCCGTGTTAGTTTAAAAAAGTAATTGGTTATAGTTAATTTTTGAAAGAAGTAGTGAGTAACACAGTTAGTCACTGAATTACTCTATACTGGGGTCTCCAACCTTTTGAGGCCGACAGCAACATCATCGGCACGGAGTAAGACAAAGGACACCTTGATAACGCACCCCCGGAACAAGAATTTTCATCTAATTAATTGATTAATTTAATTTTCTGTCTTACTGATATTTGAAACAGATTTTTTAATGAATAATAATTATTCAGAATGATTTAACAAGGTAGGAAACTGATGAACTTCAACATGCAATATTTTATGTCTTCTTTACCTTTCCAATTTTTTCAATTGCAAATTACACCAGCTCGGTAGCCTAGATGGTAGGGCGCCGGCTCCGAGACTGGGCGGTCGCTGGTTCAAGTTTTGGCTGCGGCTGCATCGGCTTGCTACAGTTTAAGTGTACGGGTCAGGTGTATCGACATTTCGTTCTGTGTACATGGTTACAAGGAATGACAATAAAAGTAAATTCTATTCTTCAAAAGGAAACAAAAAAAGAATGACAACTTTCACGACATTTTGCAGAAAATTATTATCATTATCCTCATTTTCAGTTTACAAATAATAAATTATGTTGAAACAAGTCATGTTTATTTTTAGAGCCCTTTATCACAAGGAGTCTCAAAGGGCTGCACAGACCAAAGATTATTGCAAACCACAGACTATTATTACACCACCCCCAGATCTAAAGCCTACATGAGGGCAAGGAAAAACTCAAAAACCTCAACTTGAGGAAAATAAAGAAACCTTGAGAAAGTACCGCTAATGAGGTAATCCCCCTTCCAGGATGACCAGGCTGCTATAAATGTTGTAATAACAAACAATACACAGACATTGTCAACATGAAATTTAGGTCATTCATAAGCTATAGAATAGAAGAGTGTTTTAAGCTTAGATTTAAACAGTTCCACTGAGGATACAGATCGAATCTCAGGAGGCAGAGCATACCAGCTCAGTAGCCTAGATGGAAGTGTGCCCGCTTTGAGACTGGGAGGTCGCTGGTTCGCGCCTCGACCGAGACATACCTAATTGGTATAATGGCGGCGCCCTCTGGCTGCGGCTGCATCGACTCGCTACAACGGGTCAGATGTATCGACATTTCGTTCTGTGTACATTGTTACAAAGAATGACAATACAAAGGAAATTATTATTATTATTATTCCAAAATAAACTTATTTTATAATTAGATAAAACCAAAATTTCTACTCATCACTAAATGAGCACCC
Organism: Urocampus carinirostris; assembly: GCF_059441175.1. Taxonomy (NCBI): domain Eukaryota; kingdom Metazoa; phylum Chordata; class Actinopteri; order Syngnathiformes; family Syngnathidae; genus Urocampus; species Urocampus carinirostris. The sequence goes on from NC_142359.1 coordinate 40,319,476, forward strand.
ATGAAAAAAACCATATATTTTAAACTCAGTAATACATTTTAAAGTTTTTCAATATTTTGAGTCCATCTTTACTGTTGCCACCAACGACATTGTCATTTGTTTGGATGGTCTGAAAGCATTCTCCATTCGGGCCCCGGGGTTGTGGAATGCTCTGCCCCCTGAGATTCAATCTGCAGCATTACATCACACTTCTCAGATTATCAAACTCTGCTATTTTTATTTAATAATTAATTTATTTAGGTTTTTATATATATTTTTTATACTCTTTGTTTTTGATTTACATCACTGTAAATGCAATTTATCCCAATTTAATTACTTTTTAGACAGCGATATTAGGTCTATTTTTAGAACTGGCCCACAGGCACAGGGGTCGGGACCCCTGCTCTCTATAGTAAAAGTAACTGGTTACCAGGGAAAGTAACTATTTTCCTTAATTTAAAAAAGAATCACAGATTTTGATTATCTGAGCTATATTTGATTCAGTTGAATAGAGAAGTTGTATAGAACGTGGTAATATTTATTGCATCACACCAGCAACAGATTTATCCAGTGCAACAAAAACAAACGGTAAACACCATAATAAAATGACAATCAGAATTTACATTAACAAGCACATAAACGTACATAAACACGCTCAAATGTACTTAAAAAGGCACAAATATGTATGTAAAAAATGCACAAAACATACGTATAAAGGCACAAAAATGTACATAAACACACACACACGTAAACATGTACGGAAAATCACAAAAGCATAACTAATGCACTACCTTTTAACCGTTGTCAACGGCGTTGTAACAGCGGAAAAAAGTATTAATTGCATTGCCCAGTCAAGTAACGGCGTTATTTATAACGGTGCCATTCCCAACACTGCGTATAGGTTCTGAAACGGCAGAGACGATTTTTGTGAAACTTTACAGTTGTATTTTAGTCCTCCGCAAGTGTCTTTAGCTAGGTTTCCTGTCATGGCAGCCCAAATGAATAGGAAAAAAATCGATAAATATCCAACCTGGTGCGACAATAGCTCAGGAGGCAGAGCCCTTGTCTTGGAACCAAGAGGGTGCATGTCCGATTCTCGATTTAAATGTCAAAGAGGAACTCAACCCCTAACTCCCCAAATAAGCAGCTAGGTGCCTTGCTTCGCTTTCGGTGTGTCAGTGTGTGTGTGTGAATGGGTAAGTGTGAAATACATTGTAAAAGCGCTTCAGTGACTGGTTAAAGTGCCATGGTAATGCAGTCTATTTACCATTTGCCATCTGGGGGCCAAATTGGATTTGCAGCTACTGACCACTCTTAGCATCCGAATCGGGCAATTTTGTTTGTATTCTTAATTTGATTTTCAATATTTGGCTTCTCAGCTATTATCCACTTATAACATTAATTCTTTAAATTCTTATTCTCTTTTCAGGGCAAACAATAATGGACCTGCTTAAACTTAAACTGGGCTCAACGGATCTGCTCTCCAAAAAGGATACATTAAGCCAGCTTTTGACTGAATTCAACCAAACTCTTTCGTCATCTTAAAACTCCAAACACACACATTGTGCCTTAAGACACACACACACACACACAAAACTGGTTTTCATTGCAGAGGTGTGTTGCACTTTGTAGTAAATAACATAATGGATTTGTGCATCATTCATGATGAAAAAAAGCAAATGTGTGTTCTTTGCCATTTACTGTAGTGTTATAAGTGATCTGTTACTGGAGGGTTTAAGTTAAAATTATTTTAATTGTTGCTTTTTGTGAACAACAAAGCTTCAAAATGCTTGCCATATGACTGTATCTAAAACTTCAAGGTAACCTTTTTTAGTGACCCAATTGTGTGACGACAGCTGCACAAAGTGACGTTTCAAATACTTTTGAGATATTTGCACAACATGAAACCATTAAAATATCCTCTTGATTGGGAGTGTACAGGTGTGTCTATTTCCAGAAGACTAAAGTAGTGTCTCTATGACGTGCAATTAGCGGAGTCAGGTGAGTCTTTGCATCATCTGTCATCATTGATCGATAACCTTTTTCTGTGTAACAGAGTTTAACTTCCTGTTATATTCAACTCAAAATTACCAGCCACTTTGTTAAAAACTCCCCCCAAAAACCCTAAATATATTTTTTGTTTAGTTTAAAATATATGTTCTTTTCTAGATTTGTCCCAACCGTAGAAGAAAAAAATTAAAACGTTTTTATTCATATTTCCATGTAAGCAGTTCCAAAGAAAATGACTAAAAAAGGTCTTTGGGTCTAAATGACCTGCAAGGCAAATAGAGTTGAAATGAAGGATGTTACAATGTTTCAATTGTGTCGCCAGATGCACCAGTAGCACAAACATATACAGTGGCTTGCAAAACTATTTGGCCCCCTTGAACTTTGTAACCTTTTCTCACATTTCGGACTTCAAATATAAGGATATAAAACTGTAGTTTCTTGTGAAGAATCAACAATAAGTGGGACACAATCATGAAGTGGAACACACTTTATTGGATATTTTAAACTTTTTTTAACAAATAAAAAACGAAAAAGTGGGTGTTCATCAAGGTGAAAGCCCATCCCAGCTATCTTAGGTTAGCGGGCAGGGGACAGCCTGAACTGGTTGCCAGCCAGTCACAGGACACACCGAGACAGACAACTCACTCGCTCATTCACACTTGGGGACAATTTGCAACCAGCTAATTAACCTGTTTTTGGAACTTGGGAGGAAACCGGAGTGCCCGGAAGAAAACCACGCAAGCACGGGAGGAACATGCAAACTCCACACAGAAGGGTTTGATCCCATGACCTCAGAACTGTGCCGCACACACGCTATCTACTGTGCTGCCGTGCTGCACCTGTTAAAAGCCAAATCAGACTAAAATGAAAAATAAATAAATAAAACGTGGCTTAAGCTGCAAAACACTTAAGACTTTATTTTTAAAGGATTCATACATAAACCTCAAATAGCACATTTGGCTTGGCGCCCCTCTGATTGGCGTGATGGGCAGCGGCCCGTCTTTGGGCTCCATGATGCTAACATTGGGATTGGGCTTTTTGGGCTGATCTTGCTGCTTGCGTCCCATGGCAGCATGATTTTCACTTTGATGCCCAACACATCCTGGCTGAGCAGAATGTGTCTGACGGCCAAATCGACGTAATAGTTGACAGGCTCCCTACTGTGCGTCATGAGGCCGTCCACAAACTTCATGGACTTTGCTGCTGTCTCCACAGCTTGCCCGACACAACCACCTCGCACTGCAACAGGTCCTTTGAACAGCCAAGCCTCCCAGCCGTTTATAACGCAGAGATTCAGCCTGAGTGATCTAGCACAGCTTGCGGGTGGCTAAGAATAACTCCACACTGCCCTCAAGGAAATCAAACATCTTCTGGAGGTGTGGTGGTATTCAGGTCTTCAATGACCCATCTCAAGGTTATAAAAGATGACAACGGATGTGTCTCAGGGGCCATGAAATTAATTACAATGGTTACGGATGCTTATAATGTTTGTTAGAATGTTGTATTAACTATATTGGGCGATACGCCTTTCCTTTTAGTAGTCAGGACTGAGTTAGACCCCGGGTCAAAATAGACCCGCTAACAACAGTTAGTGGTGACAATTCTTAACATACAAGGTTTGGTTGGAAACATTTTATAGCATTGGAAAATGTTTGAAAATGGGTCATATTATTTAAAAAAAAAAAGTTTCCATTCCTCATCTACCATTCCCGAACATTTTTGACAAAACTCCAGGGAGCCACGAGGGCAGCACTAAAGAGCCACATATGGCTCTAGAGTCGCAGTTTGCTGACCCCTGCCCAACCTAACAGTTAAAGTAACCTGAACCCCTTTCCTAATCCCTATCTTAATCCAAGCCCCAGCCCTGACCCTAGTAATTGTAAGCACTGACCCTAACCCTGTTTATTTTACCCAGCACTCATTGTATAACCAAAGCAGGCATTCAAAATGATGTCATATAGTGAGGAAAATGCTATAAAGATGGGCCAAAAACACATCTTATTCCACACAGTAAGTTGGAAACATTGTGAGGAAGGAACGCCTGCTAGGACCTTAACTTGGCCTTAGGGCTAGGACCTTAGCTTAGCCTTTTGGCTGAGAGTAAGTGTCCCGGCTCCTAGGCTTTGTAGCATATAATGAACTGACCGATAACGGATAATGGATAATGAATAACGAAGATGGATCAATAACCCTTAAAAACCCCCCCGGGGGTCTATTGTAATTAAGACCGTAAATGTTTGTAACAAACAGCAAGACAACTAAAAACTCATGCAGCAGTTTAAAGCTTTAATTTTCAGAAAAAAAGTCTTATTTGCTTCGTAGACATATTCACAGTCAAGCTGACAAAAATGATTTAGCTGATAAGCTTTTTAGCCCCAACTATTACGCATGCTTGTTATCATCAAAGCAAGGACACATCTCGCCGATGAAGTGTGTCAACAATTGACATTATTTGACATTATAAACCTCCATGGACGATTAAAGTCACATTTTTTGCCCTTGTTCATAGTCGATATTACTTCTTCAAACACTGATTTTGGGCTGTGTCAAGTCCACGAGCAGCTTTTGAGTCCATCAAACATTTTCCTCACTCGTTGCAACTCTTCTTTCACACCAGCGGGGGCGCTGTCCTCTTCCAACTTGGCCATGATCTGCAAAGGTTTATCAAAGAAACACTGTGTTATGTTAGAAAAAGAATTACCACTTTGTTATTCATGATCAGTGTTTGGAAGAACGCCGTTACGCAATGGCGTTATATTTTTCAATAAAAAAGTGATCTAAATAATTATTTTTTCCCCGCCGTTACTATTACTTTGGGGCAAAAGCGGTGCGTTATGTACGTTTTTGTGCGTGTTTACGTACATTTTATATGTTTACGTAAATTTTGTGTGTATTTCCTTAAGTTTCATATGTTTATTCTGTCCGTGTTTGCAATTATTTTTGTGCTTGTTTGCATACATTTTACGTGTTTAGGTTTGTTTTGTGTTTTTATGTACGTTTTAGTGCGTGTTTATGTAGGTTTTGTGTGGGTTCACATAACAGATTGTGATTTTGTACGTTTTCTTTGTGTTGACGTATATTGTTTGTGCGTGTTTATGTACATACTGTACTGTTTGTTATATTTTTATGTTGTTTACTGTTTATTTTTGTTGCACTTTTAAGTGTAGGATAAAAAGTACTCGACTGCTCCTCTCTATTCAACTGACTCGAATGCTCAGAAAATGTCAAATTATTGGACATACAACAACTTCTTTTTAAAAAGACTGAAATAGTTTATTTCCCTGGTATCTAGTTACTTACTAGAGTAATTCAATTATTAACCCAGCTACTTTTTGAAAGTAACTATAGCTAATAACCTTTTAGAGTATTGTGCCCAACACTGCTGATTATTTGTTAAAAAAGGTAACAAGGAAATAATTATAGTTATTAAAATTGTTTTTTTTTAATTAAAAACACGTCCAAGCAATTTGAAATTTAGTTTTACTTTTCTTCTGCACTTAAAAATGTTAAACCTAACCCTATAAATACATTTTATTCATGAATCTGGATTGTAATTGTTTAGTCAAAAAAAGTTTTACTTTATCTAGGGTACAAAAAACCTTAAGCCTTAAACATCGAGGTCTAAGACTTTGCCTAACGATAAACCATGAAAGCTAACCCTAAACCTAAATAATGTTAGCGAACTGATGCAACCTTACTTTAAATCCCGAAAGATAGGGCAAAATGATTCAAGTTAACCCTAAATTATAAAGGAAACCCTAGAGTACATGGGTTAAACTCATGGCCTGCGAGACAAATGTGGCTAAAAAAATGGCACCTCCGTGTCAGCAGTTTAAAGAAGCATTAGCTTTTTTTTCTATAATAAATATTAAAATTACCATATTCAGTAAACATTTTCATAAAAAATATAAATCAAAAAGATTTTTATACTTTTAAATTAATCATTTGAATTAGAGCATACATGCTATTTTTGTTACCTTCCAGTCTGCCTGAGTTAACTAGTGTGTAGTGGAAATGAATTAGAATGTTTTCCTTTTTTTTTTTTTTTTTAAAGAATTCACAGTTGGTAAACACTACAAAAGATTAAATCTTAGCAAAGGGGAAATTATATCGGGGGGAAAAAAATCATAAATAATCATTGGTTTATAATCAAACCTTACACCCTAAATTATAATGTAGTGGTGAGTCTCCGACAAGACCCCCAACCCTCCAGCTATGGCTGACTCTTTATGCCATTTATTTACTAGTCTGGCCCCCGTGAAAATGTTTTTCCTACCATGTGGCCCCTGAGCTTAACAGAGTTTGTCACTTCTGCTTTAAGGGCTTGGTACAAGACACTGCCTAACCCTAAATTGTGCAAGGCAACCAAACATAACTCTAATCCTAATTCATGCAGGCTAATCAATGCCAAAGTCATGCAAGCTAACACTGACTAAACCTAACCCTAAATTATGCTAGCAATCCTAATTTATGCAAGATAGCCCTATATATTTCAACCTAACCCTTAATCATGCAAGCTAATCCCAGCCCTAAATAATACAAAGGAACATATTCTCCCTTATTTAGAAACATTGAAGAGGACGACCCAAAGCATTTCCCAACAATATTTGTCATGATCGCTGTGGCGACCGGCTGGCCACGCCCCCTGGGCACCAGCTGAAGCAGATCAGCTAATTGCGTGTGTGCTACTTAAGGCTGGGTTGTGGGTTTTGCGGGTGCTGGCTCATTACACATTTTCCGTTCTGTTATGCCCTGTCCTTTTTAGTTTGAGTCAGAGGAAACCTGTACTTGACCATTCTGTGTGTAAGAATGTTTTTGTTCTGTTTTGTCCCGGAGTTTTGGACGACTTTTATTTTGTTAAATAAAAGTTATGATTGTCAACGCAATTGAGTTTTCCCTTCCTGCCTCCGTTCTGGTCCGGTCCCCCCCGTGACCGAATGAGCCAACCAAGAAATGAACTCAGCGGACGATCCCATTCGACTCCCGTGCCTGCCTGTCCGATCCCCCCTGCCGAGCCCGATCCGTCCGACGCCGATGGCGCCTGCCTCTCCTTGTTCCTGCTTGTTCGGAGGAGGGAGCGGGGTTGCCCCAATCGAGAGCGTCGACCTAATCCGGGGTGCGAGGGGGGGTTTTTGCCTGTTCGACTCTACAGCCTGCCAGTCCGACCCCCCTGTTTGCCGGTTCTGATTCTACCTGTCCTGTCTTTGCCGGTTCTGATTCTACCTGTCCTGTCTTTGCCGGTTCTGATTCTGCCTGTCCTGTCTTTGCCGGTTCTGATCCCGCCTGTCCTGATTCCGACTCTCCTGTTTACCTGTCCTGTTTGCCGGTTCTGATTCTGTCCTGTTTTCGCCGATTCTGCCTGTCCAGTTTGCCCGCCGGACCCCCCCTGCCGAGCGCCGAGTCCGGTCGTCCGATGGCGCCTGCCTCTCCCCATTCCTGCGTGTTCGGAGGAGGGAGCGGGGTTGCCCCAATCGAGAGCGTCGACCCATTCCGACTCCGCTGCCGATCGCTGTTTTTCTCCATCTTGGGAGGCAGCTATTTTCAGAGTTTTTGTCGAGTTTTGACCAATCATGGCTCTACTTCTGTAGCCCTATGCTGTGTTCCAGAAGAGTGGGAAGTCAGATTTTCTATCTCCGACCAGGAAAAAAGAAATATTCTCCTTTACGATCAGGACCTCCCACTTTGAGTAATTCCAATGATATTTTCCTGGCAAGAGGTTGGAAAACCCGACTTACCACTTGAAACGCTTTGAGGTCCTATCTGATAAATGCAAATTCCTCATTTTCTGAAATGCAGCATAAGTGTTCCTGATGACATTCTCCCGTAACACAATCTCTCAATACTGATTTTTAATCAAAATTCTGAAGAAAATATGTTCTGTTTTAAATTAGCATTGAATTTGAATTAGTGTTAAGTCAAATCACTCGGTTTCATTGACTCTCTAACATTACAATGAAGTCAAACATCTGACCTCTGCAAAGTATCGCTGCACCGTCTTGTAAAGCTCCTTAAGGGCTGTTCCTTCGTTGAACTCGTTGTCGTGCTTCTAAAAGAACACTTGAGTTATAACAATTGTGATGACTTCTTTTTATTGCTCGAAGGTCACCTTTGACTCGTCCTGCAGAAAAGCGTGGAACTCAGAGCGTGTGACAGGCGCTTCATCTCGAATCTGCCGGTAGTAAGTTTGCACTTCCTCTTTGAACTTGGGAATGTCTTTGGCGTAGAGCAATTTGTTGGTGGGTGCGTGCTGCACCAAAGAAAAAGTTTCAGGACCACATTGATGGGGTGGGATGGCAGCTCTTACCTTCCCAAGTTGCGTCTCGCTGAGAGAGAACGAATCCATGAAAGCTTGAGCTGTGACCGACAAGCAGCCGTCCAAGTGAGGACTTTTGTCCATCTCGAAGACAAACTGGGGGTTCTTCAAGATGTTCACCCAAAAACGTAGCGGTAAACTGAAAAATGGGAAAATACCTCATTATCTCATCTCATTAGCTGCACCGCTTATCCTCAGTACGGTCGCGGGGGTACTGGAGCCCATCCCAGCAATCATCGGGCAGTGGGCAGGGGACACCCTGAACTGGTTGCCAGCCAATCGCAGGGCACACAGGGACAGACAACTCACTCGCTCTTTCACACCTAGGGACAATTTGGACCGGCCAATCCACCTGATATGCATGGAATGTGGGAGGAAACCCACGCAAGCACGGGGGAGAACATACAAACTCCGCACAGGAAGTCTGGTAGCTGGATTTGAACCCACACAGGAGGTTCCCAAGACCTTAGAACTGTGCCGCACACGCGCTAACCACTGCGCCGCCGTGCTGCCCTTGGAAAATACCAACTTGGAAAATATGATTTTTTTTTTTAGGAAGTTCTGCCTTATTTTACTGTAACACAAAGGTCAAAAATCTTCAGCCCGAGGGCCATTTGAAGCCCTAGGGATGACAGCTTGAGACCCTTGCCTTAATATGAAAGTTAAAGGGACAGTGTGTACTTCCAGCTATTTTTCCTTCAGCTCTTATTAGCTCTTATTTTATTATATATATATATATATATATATATATATATATATATATATATATATATATATATATATATATATATATATATATTTACAGTGGAACCTCGGTTTTCGAACACCTCTCAGTTCGAACTAATCGGTTCTCGACCAAAAATTTCGAAAAATTCTTGCTTTGCTGTTCGGTCAAATAATTGGAGTTTGAACGCCGGTACGCTAGGGTGCGATGCTGAGCGGGTGTAGATCGTGTAGATTGTCCCCACCCCTCGTGAAGAACTGTTATCACGTGCAGACGTGTTTCGTTTTGCTTTCCCTTTCTAATATAGGTGTACCAAGTGTTTTAGCCCCTAATTATGCATCTGAAGAAGGTCGGTGCAAGCAGCAAAGTTGCTACAGTTGAAAAAAGAAGAGTAGTGCGTTCATCTATTGCATTTAAGAAAGAAATAATAGCAAAATATGAAGAAGGTGTGCGAGTTTCCGATCTTGCTATACATACAGCATGGCTTCTGCTGAGCACCACAAAGGTAAGAAATCCTATTCATAATTCTTTTCTTTACCCTTTGTTTATTTTTACTCGTTCATGTTAGCATACGGAAGATTACGATAACGCGAACGTACGTTTAGCCTGGGTTAGCTTTGTTTACGTAAAACATTCAGGGTGTTGTAACGGAGCCCCATTTCCAAAATGACGTGTAAACGACCAGATTTTTTAATTTTTACACGTTCATGTTAGCGTAATCTTTCGTACGGAAGATTACACTTACGCGAACGTACGATTAGCCTTGGTTAGCTTCATGTTTACGTTCATGGTAAACATTCAGGGTGTTTGAATGGACTAAAAATGATTTACATTACTTTTAATGGGAACAACGATTTTGGTGATTGAACATACCGGTTTTTGAACAGGGTTCTGGAACGGATTATGGTCGACAACCGAGGTTCCACTGTATATATATATATATATATATATATATATATATATATATATATATATATATATATATATATATATAAAATTAGTTTTAAGAAAAAGCATGGAGTCAAAATTCACCTGGACAAAATCGAGTGTAAAGAGCAGTTGCATCAGCGCAATACATCCTTAGTTTCTTCTCAAGGTTTGCTAGCTTTGTTTGTCAGCCGATGGAGGACCAGAGTGAAGAGGCACACCACAGTGCTCAAGACCCCCTAGCTCAACTTGCTCTGAGCATAAGGATGAGCCAAGAAGTGCAAAGCATGGAAGGCTTGCCGAAAAAGTCGCGGTTGAATCTGTTATCTCCCAAGGACTACAGGTGGGCACAACTGGATGAGGACCTCATCATCATCCTTGACAACACCTCGAAAGGGGATGCTGCATTGCTGAAATGTGTCAAGACCTTCGGGAACTGAAAAAGCGGTGGAGGAGAGCAGAACATCAGGAGAAAGGAAGCCCTGAGTCGCTAAGCTCAGAAGTGCAGATAACCTACCCCAGTTTAGAGAGCGGAGGCAATGCGCTTAAGACCGAAAGAGAAGTGCCAGCAGAGGAAGTCTTTCATGAATAATCCCTTCCGCTATACATCGGACCTCTTTGGCGATCTCAAGAGCAGTAGATTGGCATGTTCCAAGGAAGAAGTGTAAGATGCGATTAAGGTAGCACATAGCGACTCCAGCAGGCTCCTACCACTGGGAGTGTGCCCTTCTGTATTTCGAAGCTTAATCTAAGCATCCCTTTTAACATGGCAGACTTTACCATTGAAGAAGTGAGGTCAGTGGTGGAACGGGCTTGGGTGGGATCTGCCCCTGGTCCATCAGGGACGTCTTAAAAGATTTATAAGAATTGCCCAGAGTTGCTAAGGACACTGGCCACACTGCTGCGCACACTGTGGAAGAAGAAGCAGGAACCCTTGCTGTGGACATTTGCAGGGGGCTGCTTCATTCAGGCCGTGAAAGACACAAAAGCCTACTGGAGGCATCAGGAAATTGTGGGCACTGTGTGTCGCGGATTGCTGGGACTTCACAACTACAGCGTAAAAAGCTGGCTGAACACCAACGCGCGAGAGAGAAGGAACATGGTGGTACAAAGGGTGCGAGAAAAAGCTAAAGTAAATCGTCACATCAAAGCAACAGGGTTGGGCACCCAGGCACACTGGATGCAGTTGGGAAGGGGGTGCTCGAGAGATCGTTGTCTTGGAAGATGCTCTGGGACATCGACCAAGGCAAACTGAAATTCCTGTTGTGTGCTCTGGCTGATCTACCCACACAAATAAATTTTAAGATCTGGGGCAAAGAGGATGAGGCATCCCGTAGTTAGTGTCACCAGCCTCTGCACACTGGACCACATTCTGACCAGCTGCTCAAAAGCTCTGACAGATGGGCACTGCTGGTGGAGACACGACACAGTCCTCACCGAGGTCGAAAAGTAGGTCAAACTACGGATACAAGCAGCCCCCAATACCACTGAGGCTCACAAGGTTCCACCCACAGAGCAGTAAAGTCCCAAAGGGAAAAAGATCCAACCACCTATCATCAGTGCTGCACCGTGCATCGGATCGGGAGTTGTGGATCGATCAAAAAAAGAAGCTTTCTTTCCTTAGGAGGTAGAGGCAAATACCCTCCGACTGGATATGATCCTTCATTCTAGGAGCTCAAAGGCCATCAATTTAGCAGAACTTACTGTTCCCTGGGAAGTCAGGCTAGCCATATCTCATCAGGTAAAGAGTGTTAATTACCAGGACATTGTGGATGAGCCTACCATCGCTGGGTGGCATGCCACCCTCCACCCAAATAAGGCTGGCCCTTGGGGTTTACGCACCACATACAGTGCATCCGGAAAATATTCACAGCGCTTCACTTTTTCCACATTTTGTTATGTTACAGCCTCATTCAAAATTGTATTAATTTGATCTCTTATCCCAAAATTCTACACAAAATACTCCATTATGACAATGTGAAAAAGTTTTGTTTTTTTCACTTTTTTTGAATTTATTAAAAATAGAAAACTAAGAAATCACATTTACATAAGTATTCACAGCCTTTGCCATGAAGCTCAAAATTGAGCTCAGGTGCATCTTTTTTCCACTGATCATCCTTGAGATCTTTCTACAGCTTAATTGGAGTGCACCTGCAGTAAATTCAGTTGATTGGACATGATTTGGAAAGGCACACACCTGTCTATATAAGGTCCCACAGTTGAGTGCGCATGTCAGAGCACAAACACCAAGCATGAAGTCAAAAGAACTGTCTGTAGACCTGCGAGACAGGATTGTCTTGAGGCACAAATCTGGGGAAGGATACAGAAAAATTTCTGCTGCTTTGAAGGTCGCAATGAGCACAGTGGCCTCCATTATTCGTAAATGGAAGACATTTGGAACCACCAGGACTCTTCCTAGAGCTGGCCGGCCTTCTAAACTGAGCGATCGGGGAAGAAGGGCCTTAGTCAGGGAGGTGACCAAGAACCCGGTGGTCACTCTGTCAGAGCTCCAGCGTTCCTCTGTGGAGAGAGGAGAGCCTTCCAGAAGGACAACCATCTCTGCAGCAATCCACCAATCAGGCCTGTATGGTAGAGTGGCCAGACAAAAGCCACTCCTTAGTAAAAGGAACATGGAAGCCCGTCTGGAATTTGCCAAAAAGCACCTGAATGACTCTCAGACCATGAAAAACAAAATTCTCTGGTCTGATGAGACAAAGATTGAACTCTTTGGTGTGAAAGCCAGGCGCCATGTTTGGAGGAAACCAGGCACCGCTCATCACCAGGCCAATACCATCCCTACAGTGAAGCATGGTGGTGGCAGCATCATGCTGTGGGGATGTTTTTCACCAGCAGGAACTGGCAGACTAGTCAGGATAGAAGGAAAAATGAATGCAGCAATATATAGAGATATCCTGGATGAAAACCTGCTCCAGAGCGCTCTTGACCTCAGGCTGGGGCGAAGGTTCATTTTTCAGCAGGACAACGACCCAAAGCACACAGCCAAGATCTCAAAAGATTGGCTTCAGAACCACTCCGTGAATGTACTGGAGTGGCCCAGCCAGAGTCCAGACTTGAATCCGATCGAACATCTCTGGAGAGATCTGAAAATGGCTGTGCACAAACGTCTCCCATCCAACCTGATTGAGCTTGAGACTTATTGCAAAGAAGAATGGGCAAAACTGCCTAAAGATAGGTGTGCTAAACTTGTGGGATCATATTCAAAAAGACTTGAGGCTGTATTTGCTGCCAAAGGTGGATCAACAAAGTATTAAGCAAAGGCTGTGAATACTTATGTAAATGTGATTTCCTAGTTTTCTATTTTTAATAAATTCAAAAAAAAGTGAAAAAAAACAAAACTTTGTCACATTGTCATAATGGAGTATTTCGTGTAGAATTTTGAGATACGAGATTAAATTAATACAATTTGGAATGAGGCTGTAACATAACAAAATGTGGAAAAAGTGAAGCGCTGTGAATACTTTCCGGATGCACTGTATATGCGCATTTTCCTGCAGAAGATCTGACTTAATTCCAAACAAGTACAGAAGGCTGTCAGGGAGATAGCCACAGTAGTCAAAATTAGTTCAACGTGGCTGTGGCTGTCATGAGGTCGTAGCTGGACTGCTTCCACAGGTGAAGGCTAACTCAGCCCTTTCTGCCCTGCTCAGGAAAGGTGTACAGGTTAAGGGGTGAAACACCTGTGACCCTAAGATACCTCCTGGGGATTCAAAAGATGGACACAGTGCACTCTTGTCAGGTCTGGCAGCATTTTTTCCCCATGAATTTGCCTAATTTGAGCTGTACCAGTGCAACTACGTTCCATTATCCCCAATCCCAAATTCCTGTGAGCGGGGACAGGCAGAAGACACTTTTATCTAGAGGTGTGAAATCCCAATCAAACCTACCTACCCGCCCCTTCCTGGCGCGAGAACCCGAGCTCTCATGCATGCTTACTTTACTTTACTCAATCTCGTGCTGACGTTGACTTCGAAATACTGGATTAAAACCCACCGCCAAGAAAACCCGAATTGTTTTTACTTGCATGCAATAATTTTTTACCAAATTTGCAACTGAATTCACAATTTCAAGCCTTGATTTTTAGGTGTTGGATTTATTTTCTTCGGCGCAGAGAAAACATGAGCAGTGTGCAATTGCGCACGCACGTAGCTTAGAGGGAACATTGTTCTCATGCACATTATTGTATTTATTTTTTAGTAAATCATAAATTGGTTTGTTGTACTTGAAGAAAATAGTTATTTCGTAAACACTTCTTTTGACCAAAAAAGCCTTAAACTGTCATACTTTTTTTGAGCTCTTGTTTTTTGAGAAAAAATCAACACTGTTTGACCCAAAAAACATCGTTTTATTTGTTGTAAAAACACAACATACTAGAAGCCGTTTTTATTTCACTAGAAAAATACCTTACTCTAAATACCCCTTTTTAGATTAAATGTAATGAAAGAGACAAAAACCCTCACTAACTTAGAACTTTTTTTTAGCCTTGTTTTTTCTATTTACATGTCCTACCATTGATAGCTGCCTATTTACTTTTCACTGGCTTAGTTTTTCCTTTATTATTATTTTTACATGACCCAGAAAAGGAACCTCCTACTGTATTTTTTAAATCACCTGAACACAGACTTTTGTCTTTGAAACAAAAAGCCTATTTATAAAGTATTCTTGAGGGTTACCTCACATAATAGCCTCCATATTATCATTTTTTTTAATATATATATAAATGCCTTATTGTTTTGTCTGTTTCAGAAACACAGTTGATTTTCACCAAAATTTCTGTCATTTATTTCTAAGAAAAACCCTAAAATATAATGCCATCTGATTGGATATTGAAGCGTGGCTGTAAGTGACCAATTATTGGGTCTATTTTCTTGCTGCTGCGCTAATATCTAATGCATAATTTTTTTGCAAGTCCAGTTTTCATGCATTCCTATTCATTATACATTAGAAATGTCTACATGTAAATCATGATTCCTATCTTGCTCTCAAGCGAGAAAGATTTGCCGCGTCACATTATTTTATTTCGGAATAAATACAAATCTTAAACATATACAAAACAAAATACCTGTTGGTCTTCCAAATGTGCAGCACATCTGGATCTAGGATCTTCATGTTGTCTGCTTGACAGTCCAGGAAGTCAAAGAAATATTTAACAGCCAGCGGCGCCTTGCAGTTGTGCATTCCCCAAATACACCTAAACAAATTCTCCAAGTAAGAATGCACGGCCACCTTACACAACAAAGACACACGCTGTTACTTAAACTGAGTTATTTGCAGGAACAAGACAAAGTTGGAGGAAACGCTGTTTCACCTTTGTTGACAGCAGTTTGGTGAGATGCACTTCCTTCAGTTTCAACTTCTTTCTCTCAGGACTTTTTGCCTCATCCTCGTCCAAATCGGGGCCAATCTGTAAGGGAACTTGCAATTCTGCTATTGCTAAAATGAGAATGGCACCCATGATGTCCCACTTACCAAGTGAAAATATTTCCCTGAAAAGTTATGATCATCTGAAAGGAAATGATTAAAAACGTCAATACTAATGCCTAATTAATGCTCAAACATTTTGACACACAGTATTCAATTTTGCCATCAGCTCACCTTTCAGACTCACAGAATTTTTTTCCGAAAACACTTTGACTGTAGCGCCATCTGGGACCTACGTACAACAAAAATCAGATCACAATAAGCGGCTGAAAAAAATGGACAATTTGAAGTATAATTCAACAAAAATGTACACAACTGCAGTGTAACAATTGTTGTGCTGTGATCTTTTTTAAAGATTGTCACCTTATAGTGCTGAAGAGTGTTAAGCATGGTCACATCTCCGATAACTTGAGAGTAAGCGTCTACTTCTTCTAGAGCAAAAAAGGCGCTGTCTTTTTGCAGCTCTGATGGCAAATCAAAAGTGATGAGGAAATGGGAGGACTTTAAAAAACTACAAATTCTGAATGACATCCCGATGAAATAAATGAGTCTGTGACGTGCCTTCTAGTGCTAACAACGCTAATGCTACTGCGAGAAACACAATAAGCTACCTGTGCTATTTGCCTTTTTCAAACAAACGTGCTAATTTTCCAGGAGAATTGCTCTTGTGGTCTATTAAAGCAAAGTACCGTAAATTCCGGACGATAAGCAGCTACTTTTCCCCCAAACTTTCAACCCTGCGGCTTATTCAGTGATGCGGCCAATTTATGTAATTTTTCTAACGGCCGCCAGCAGCGCTCGAGTACAAAAGGTAAGATTTAGACAGGTGGAATATATGCGCCAAGGAAGACACCAACTTCACTAAAACTGGCCGCATGCGAAAGGCAACTTTTTCGCAAGTCTGCCAGTGGATCCTTACAGCGTGGGGCAGCATCAAAAAAATCCACCATAACCAACGGGTTCCGAAAAGCCGGTCTGCTGCGTGCCGGAGAGGAGGGCACAGAATCAGGAGTGGATGAAAGTTCCAGCGACAATGAGAGTGCGAGTCTGGCTGCGGGAGCGTGGGACGACGTCTATATGACAAAGTTTCTTTCCGACACTGAGAAAGACAACTTTGATGGCTTCAGTTCTAAGGAGGAAGATGAGGCCGGTTTACCGTGATTTTTACAAGTACGGTATGTTTTTTTAACAGACCCGTTTACTGTGTTGCGAGCGTGTTGCTACCATTAACTGCCCTGTCACAGGCACGGTTTGGGATGAAATTTATATTATTATTATTAAAGCTTTGAAAACTCTCTCGGTGTACCGTCTTTCTTTGTAAATATGTGTAACCATGTATGATATGTATTTGCAACTGTATATTTTTGTAATGTATTTATTTGTATTTATTTTGGACACTTATTCTGATATGTCTTGCACGGGCCAATTAAAAAGAAGGGGCGTAACAAACGCGGGGTGACGGGACGTGGGGACCGGTAAAGGTGAGTGTTTGTGGAAACGGCGGACAATAGTGGATATATATTTTTCCCACCCTTACCTTTGGAAATATACACTTTCCTTGGATTACTTTCAACGGGACCCGGACTCTGCAGGTCTGCATGAAACCTGAAGTACTGGTATAATTTTATGTTCATTTTGCCAGATGTGATTTTTGGACTGTGTACTTAAATGAAGGTATTTGCTGTTAATAGTGTCAATAAAATTGTTCAAACCAAAAAGAAGGACGTTTAGTTTTAATCGCGGGGTCTGGTCCACTTATCTATATAATATAATATAATATTATATTATATATATATATAATATAATAATAAAGGTATATTCTATTCTATTCTATTATTCTATTCTATTATTTATACGTACAATAAGGTGAACATGCATTCAGTGGAGGCAGTACCTCAATATGTCCTAATTGGTTATTCTCATTCAGTGTTAAAGTTCTTTCTGATTTAATATTGTTTTAATTTTTAAAAAAAATCTCGGTTATAGCGTGAATGTTATTAATATAAGTAATTTGTAACATATTACTGTGCTAAGCATCAGCAGATGCAGAGTGAGGCACGCAATTCTCTTGCTTCATTGCAGAAAGCGACAGTGAGATCAAGGATTATGATTTTATGCACACCTCAGTCTCAAATATGTGAAAGTATTGGCAGGTCAAGCCTTTCAGTAACTTTTTTTTTCTTGTTGCATGGACCTTTTTATCATAATGGAGGATTACCTAACTATAAATGCTTTTATTCAAAAAGAGCAGTCCATGGACAATTAAACCTTACTTTCTTGTTCTGCCAATCAAACAATGAAGAAGATGTATGTACATTTGTTTGCAAATCTGACTGCCTCATCAGACACAAACCTCACTACACGTCACTGGTACAATATTCAATCAATTACTAGGTTTCCATTCTCTATTCTCGTTGTTATATCAAATGATTAAAATAAACACTAATCCTTCCTCCATGTATAAGGAATTATATATAAATCGATTAACAGTGAATTATCTACGACAAAAACATGATTAATCTTAATGAAATATTTAATTGCTTGGCCACCTCAAAGCTGTCTGTAACTCTTACCAACTCACCGATAAGAACGCTGCACTGAGGGCTATTGTAGGGGAAGCCGAATTTGGCCTTGAAAGTGTTGAGGATCTTCTCTTTGACTTGTTCCACCGTGTCGCAGCTGAGGGCCACTACATCCAGGGGCTCGCTCACCTCGCCCTCACTGCCTACCGCAAACAAGGCCCTCAGCCTCTGCCCGATATAAAAGACAGCGAGCATGAGCAGGACGTGATGAAATACTTCTCTTTTCATGAATGAATCAAATGTCTTAGAAATGGACAATCTCTGGCCTCATATTGTTGAAATAAAATACAGTAAACCCCTGGGTTATCTATCCGTTTTGAAGTGGGAAGTTGCTTTATAGAGGGGGATAGAAACATACAGACCCTTTCATAGCCTACGCGCCACGTCACAGTCAAAGCTAGAGGGAAGAGAATAAATACTCAGCTCTGGTCAAGAAACCAAGCTTTCATTTCTGCTTTTTGTGTTAAAATGTTGTGTTTTGTTTTTGTGTAACAGAATCTAAGAAAATGTGAGTGATCGTGAATAAAAGTTTTACAGGATCCCAGCAGACACTCTTGATCAAAGACAAAAGAAGAGACTTGTAGATGGACCGCAGCACTCAGCAAAAATTCTCGTGTCTGTAGCACACACTTCATAGAAATTAAACATTTATGATTATTGTTGTCGAGTCCATATTGCTTACTATATTAGCAAAGTATCTTGTTATTTTCTTAGCTTCAGCTAACGTTAACATGTAGCCTGATCAAGAGATCATTCTCCTGAATCAAAATAATAAATACATAAATAATTAAAATTATCTCATAAATTACTTTCTGTGCCCAACGATTGTTGGCAATGCGTGCCCTTTTTTTTTGGAACCACGCAGTGTTTATAGGGCAACTGTTGGCTACACGCTAACATTCAGTTGAGGCTAAGAAAATAACAAGATATTTTGCCGATATAATAAGTAATATGGACTCAACAGCAATAATCATAAAAGTTTAATTTCTCTTAACTGATGTGAAGTGTGCGCTTAAAACCCGAGAATTTTTGCTGAGTGCCTCGGTCCAATCTTTTTGCTCTAATGCGTTTACCACAACTCTTTTCTTTTTCTTTGATCAGGAGTGTCTGCTGGGATCCTGTATAACTTCAATTTATGAACACTAAAGTTTTTGACGACAGCTAGCAGCAACGACAACTATCGTATTATCTGTCTTCTGACTGGCGCAAGTATTATTTTGCCTCTAGGCTAAGCCCCGCCCATCAGATAAGTCATATTGTTTACAAACAAATGAAAGGGACTATAGTAAAGAAGTAAAAACACCGTAAGGAGGGGTCACAGTATCCCAGGAGCCTACTGTATATCTTTTAGGAACAAAAATGCCTTGGATTAGTTTTGTTTGACTGAGGAAATAAGGATTCCCTTCTCCGGTGTTGTGATACCAGCTCAGTAAAGTCCTGCGCCTGCCACAGAAGCCAGTCCTCACTGAGTGTGTAGAGTGCTTTTTCGGAGACACGGTCAACAGGCCCTCGAGCAATCTGCTGCGTGAGGGCGCTCACCAACAGGAACAAGTGTTGCCCGACGCTCTCCTGTATGTGAGCCACAGGCAGGAAGTGTTGGAAATGTGGTCAAGGTTTAAAACGGCTCATAAACAGGAATTAAGAGGAGAGTGGCGTAAGAGTGAAACTGAAAAAAAGCACTTCTGTGTGGCTGGCTGCAGTAAAAGTCAACGTTGAAATTATTATGTTAAACTAGAAACTGCAAAACATCCAAATGAAAATGTTAAAGTAAAATACGAATAATTAAAAGTTTAATTTTGCTTGTTTGGTTAGCACATAATTTTGCCCATTTTCAGTAATAATTTACTGATTGGGCCAATTTACTTATTTTAAGTAATGAGAGCCTTATTTTTTGTCATCTAGTTTGAAGTATTTTTATTATTTAAATACAAAATAAAAATATACTGTAAAGATGAATCACATTTTCTGCTACTGGGATTGTACATTTTTTTCAGTTGTGGATTTTTTCCCCCTGAATTTTTTGACTGAACTTAATGCAGCTTGGTTTAAAAAATACAGAATGCAAAGGGTCTAGGAAAAAATAGGATTAAAGTAATACAAAAACCATTTAGAATATTGTCAAGTAAGATTTAAAATAAGGAAATCATTATCCTGACAAAACACTCAAAAATGACCAATAAAGGCTAGCATTTATCTTAAAGTACAGTGGAACCTCGGTTTTCGAACGCCTCTCAGTTCGCACAAATCCGTGCTCGACAAAAAATTTCGAGAAATTCTTGCTTCGGTGTTCGGTCAAAAAACCGGTCTTCGAACACCAGTAATGTGTGAGTGCGTATGCTACGCACCATAGCGTACACACTCACACATTATGCTGAGCGGCTCATGGGTGGAGATGGCCCCCAACCCTCGTGACCAACTTTTATCACGTGTGTTACAATGTATTTGTTTCACCCGGTGCGGTTAGAAGGGGGCACCCACTGTCAATGTAAACACTGAAGTATGTCACTCAGCTTTACCGGAAACTTCAGTGTTTACATTGACAGTTGGTGCCCCCTTCTAACCGCACCGGGTGAAACACATACATTGTAGCAACGTGCACACGTGCCTCTTTTTTTGCTTGATACTGAGCACCACAAAGGTAAGAACTCCTATTCATAATTCTTTTCTTTATCCTTTTTTTTCATTTTTACACGTTCATGTTAGCGTAATCTTTCGTAGGGAATATTACGATAACGCGGAGGTACGATTAGCATGTGTTAGCTTTATGATTACGTTGATCATTCAGGTAAACATTCAGCGTGTTGGAACAGAGTCCCCTTTCCAAAGAAACCGCTCACCACTTGTGAAGACCCGGGTGCTAAATGACTTGTAAATGACCTGATTTTTTATTTTTACACATTCATGTTAGCGTAATCTTTCGTACGGAATATTACGATAACGCGAACGTACGATTAGCATGTGTTAGCATTATGTTTACGTTAAACATTCAGGTAAACATTGAGGGTGTTGGAACGGAGCCCAACATTGAGGGTGTTGGGACGCAGACAATGAACCGCTCACCACTTGTTGTGGACACCCGTGCTAAATGACTTGTAAACGACCTGATTTTTTATTTTTACATGTTCATGTTAGCGTAATCTTTCGTACAGAAGATTACGATAACGCGAACGTACGATTAGCATGTGTTAGCTTTATGATCACGTTGATTATTCATGCTAAACATTCAAGGTCTTGGAACGGATTAAAACAACTTTACATTATTTTTAATGGGAAAATTGATCTTCGGTGATCGACCAAATCGGTTCTCGACCAGGCTTCTGAAACGGATTATGGTCGAGAACCGAGGTTCCACTGTATTCATTTTCTCTTTGTACGAAAATAAAGTTTAAAATAAGATTGAAATTATAAGAAAACAATGCATATTATATGTATGGTTTCCTTAGAGTGAGGCAAGACATTTTTCCTGTGTATATCTTTTTTTTTTTCAAATCATTAATTTTATAACTTTTGGTTGTTGTTAATTTTTCAACTTGACATTTTACTTTGCACTTCTCCATAGCAACCAAATATTGCAATTAAAACATTGATTCAACTAAAAAAACAAAACTTTTAATGTATGGGAAAATAAGAACAAAATAAAATTAAAAAGGGGCAAAATTCTGCACCACCGCACTGTAAAATTTTACTTACAGATTAACCTTTCTCTCATATTAAGTTTGCATTTTCTCTTTACTGCAAAAAATAAGTTTACAATGCTGATTATTAAAAAGTACTTAACACGAGAAAGACTTATTTGCAGACTAATGAAATATTTTGTGATCATTAATCTTTATAATCATTTTTTTGCACATTTATTTTTAACCAGACTTTTTGCTGTGTTCTTGAAGCTCCTTAGTGCAATAATTCCAGTACCAATGTAAAAAAATAATATTAGTCAAGCTTTCTAATAACTGAAAAAAATACTTGTAATGAATAGTATTTGTCTTGATTTTGATCTATTAATTTATCTCTCAATTTTCTCAATGGGTTTCACAAAGTCACACATTCTAGCTGTACAGTAGTGGACATCTTACCCTCAAGAAGCCATAAAGGCAGATGGACATCCAGTTGGTGAGGAGTTTCTCCACGACGGACTCTGTCCTTCTGAGGAGCATTTTTGGCTGAGCATTGCTGTTCTTCTGCATCAAATCCTTCAGCAGAAGCTCCATAACATCCGTGAGGTACGACAAGTTGCTGTGGAGCGCCACGGTCAGCAGAGATGCCAGCGCGCATCTGCATCCAAAAGACGTGATTAGCGCTCGAACACTAGAAACAGCAAAATGTGGCCGATAATGACTTGTCTTTAATGGTAAAGGTTTTCTGTTCCTCTACAGCGTGCACCATGCACGTCAGGAAGCGCTCATCCTGGATAAGTTTGGAAAAGGCCTGGCAGCACTCGTCCAAACGAACCTTCACGGTCACCTAATATAGTCAAATTCAATGGAAATGCAGTTTAAACAAAGACGACTGGTTTGTGTTCGGCCCTACCTGACCCACATCAGCCATACACGACACCATCAAAGCTTCATTCTGCAGAAAAAGCACAAAAAAGTTAGAGTTTTTTTGGGGCTTTTGAGTATTATTAGTAGGGAATTTGGCGTTGACGCCTTTGGCTGCAAAACGCCAAAGGCCTCACAAATCTGAAGCTGTTTTCAGCTCTACTGCAAGTTGTTTACATCAAGTGTTTTCCGATCTTGTGACCATGCCAGATGGAGACTACCATTGCGATTAGCACATATTTACAACTACACTAAAAGAAAACGCAAAGAGGGCTGCGTCGTGTGAAATGTGAACCCTATATTTCATCCAGCAATTTGAAAGCTATTCCGCTGTTGTCCCGCCCTTAATATCAATTGAATCCAAAACCTCACTTTCCCTCCTTTGAATGCTTTTGGTATTTTTGACCACCATGATGTGTTGATTTCTACACTACGCGGAAGAACATGGTAATCGAGCAGCGGCGAGAGACTTGAAGATTAATGATTCGAAGGTTTGTCATTTCATGCAGGGGGTTTGCAGGCGTACTCCCTTCCCGCCTTGGATGCACCGTGCAAATACGTCTTTGATGCTAATCTCCAAATTGTCATGAATTTTCTGCTTTAGGTGAGAACGTTTAAGATGGGGAGCAGGGGGCACTCTTGCCCTATTGTGCAGTCCGCCCTATGTAGTGTTAAATACAGAAATAGAACCAGCTACAGAGACACCTCCAGAATTTACAGTTTATATGTTGCTTTTTTGCTCCTCCAATCAAATGATGAATAAGATGTAGGTTCATTTATTTGCAAATCTGACTGCGCTTCGACAAGAACAGCACGTCACTAGCTTTCACTGACCTCGGGGAAGAAGATTCTGGATGCAAAGTGCTTGTAATCAAGGAAAGGAATGGCGCCCACGTTTTCCATCAGGTCCGCCTTTTCTGTTTGCATGTCTACAAAACCTGCAGGAAATATCAAATTGGGTACCGCACTTTTTAGGGAATATGAATGCTGACTGAATATGAATGTTAACCTAGATATGAGTCTATTTGTGTACAGTGCAGTGATAAACGAAGTATTTTTAAAGGACAGTGTGTATTGTTCGACCACTAGATGTCACTGCATGGTGTGGTGCCACCAAAAACGAGTGCTAAAAAACCATAAAGAAGAAAGCAGGTTTTCTCCTCACAAACGCGAAGTGAACAAGACATGGCATTTAACTTCTCACTTTTTTGCCAAGCCTTTTTGAGGTTTTGGGGTATCCCGTAGCGGCAAGTTGGGGGACAAATATGTCCCTCCAGAGGAGTATCACAGTATGTAAAATAAATGCTAATCTTTTAACCAACGAGTTTTTTAAAATTCGCATTGTTACATGTAAGGCTGCGCATCGATAACCGGTTCTAATTTGGAACTGGCTCCGCAGTTAACCGATTCCTTGGAATCTGTGGTAAAGCTCAAACGAACGCAACCCAATGCAGGATCAGTTGACGTCGTTCCATGTGCTATTTGTTGTCGCTGCTCGACCAATCATATCAGCTGCAGAGATGTCACCGGCTCGCGGTAAACTGTCAAAGGTGTGTCTGTGTTTCACGCCAAAAGACGATGCGGGAATATGCCATACTTGCAAAAAAGCCATCGCAGCGAAAGGGGGTAACATTACTAACATTAACTTTAACTATTTTGCACACCTGCCGTTAGAATTATTCTGGTTTTTATTTTTTTGTTTCTTTATATTTCTGAATACTTGTTTATACTAGTGATATTCTTAGCTGTTATTCATTATTCATTGTCTTACTGCTGTAACAAAAGAAATGTCCTCATAGTAGGACGAATAAAGGATTATCTTATCTTAACATGCTCAAAACACCTGGCTGGACAATATGGCATTAAACTCAAAAGAATGCAGCGTATTTGAGGTGCTTGAAGACAGGAGGACAGTGTAGCCACAGGAGGTAAACAACCTAGCTAGCCTGCTAACGGTTAGCTATCTACCTTAGCTTTTAGTTTTAGTTCTTAGTCGTGACATAAAGTTAATTTAGCGCCACTGTGTGTATCCAGTCACACTTCTGAATACATTTTTTTACACATATGATTTAGATGACCCGATTGGCCGTCAGACTCAGGCTGCAGGTAGCCAGTGTGCAGCAGCGGGTACAGCAGAGGCCCCTCGTCCAACAGTCCAGCCCCTTAATAAATTAATTTTGTATTAATAAAACCTTTTGTACTATATCTGTAGTCACATAGTACATATTTTTCCGCAGTGAGAATCGATAAGGAATTGGATCGATAGGCAGGGATCGATAAGGATTCTAAATCGCTAAAACCTTATCAATACAAAGCCCTAGTTACATGATAATTCATGTATTTTTGCATTTTACTTAAATCAATATGATTTTGATAATAACGTTTTTAACACAAAGAAGTGTTAAATAATACACATTGTCCCTTTAAAAAATACATTGAACAGCTCTTACAAAGCAAAAATTGAATTTTACAGACTTTAAAAAGATAAAAAGACAAAATGCAAAAAGAAAAAAAAACTAATGATAATGCCTTTGTCACATAATTAAAACTACTTTTAACAAACTTGACAGCAGCTTATATGTGGCTGATTTGTTTCATTCAATTTTACACTTAATTGATCATGATTTTAATCTGTCTAAAATGTATTTTACATTGTCCCTCCCTTTCATGTGACACTTATCGAAAAGTTTTTTTATATTAATTAAAAAAAAAGGTATTTATCCATCGATCTATCATTTTCTGCACCGCTTATCCTCAGTCGGGTCGAACCCATCTCAGCTGTCCTCCGGCAGTGAGCAGGGGACACCCTGAACTGGTTGCCTGCCAATCGCAGTGCACACAGGGACAGACAACTCACTCACTCATTCAGACCTAGGGACAATTTGGACTGGCCAATTAACTTGATATGCATGTATTTGGAATATACGAGGGAACCGGAGCGCCCGGAGGAAACATGCAAACTCCACACAGGAAGGCTGGTAGCTGGATTTGATTCCATGACCTAGAACTGTGCCGCGAACGAGATGACCGCTCAGCCGCCGGGCCGCCAAAAAAAATTGTATTTATATTTATATTTCTTTTCAATTTTATAAAATGAAAAAAAAAAAAATCCAAAATGGTTCCAAATTAGTGTTTTTTTCAGTAGGATGTAGAAACACTATTATTGAAAAGAAACAATTTGGGAGATTTTTTTTTTTATGTGTAAGCGACTATTCGTGTACATTGACACATTCAGAATAGTTTGGATAATGACAAACAATTCAAATTCAGAAATACATATTTTTCACATGACAGTGAAACACACCTTGTCTGATGTCATTCCTGATGTCAAGTTCCAGGTTTTCCATCAACTTGTTCATCTTTACCGTCAACCGTCTTTGTTGGCGGCGGTAAATCATCACCACCACTTAAAGATGAAAAGGAAAAAATAAAAATTGTATACAGTATATAAATGAATAAATATATGTATATTTTATATATATATATATATATAAAAATTTATTCATGACAAAGCTTTGCTGTAACCAACCCACGATAATGCAGGGAATCAGCAGAAGGACCATCAAGATGAGCGAGAACAAGTAAGATGTATTCCACAGCATGACTGTCCTATGTCCATATACAACCTTCACCGAAATATATAAAAAAACAAGTCAGATGATGAGTAAAAATATTTTAAATCTAAAAGATTCACCTTCAACTGGTGAAAAGTCACGTCAGGCACACTTTGAATTTCGCAAATGAAAAAGTCAGTCTGGTTGTCGGTGTGCTTCGCCTCCATGATGCAGGCGTACTCCTTTCCTCCTTGGATGCCCCACGCATACACATCTTTAATGCTCATCTCCAAATTGTCCCGCATTTTCTACAACAGGTGAGAAGGTGTAAGATGCAAACTTTTTGAGCCGCGGACCCCATTGGGTTAACCATTTTTGTTGATAGGCTTGGCCAGAAGGAAAAAATATACAAAATAATTATTTTTTTGTATAGAGGCCGCTGCGACTGGCTGGAAACCAGTTCAGGGTGTCTCCTGCCGTCTGCCTGTAGATAGCTGGGATAGGCTTCAGCACCGGCGGAACCCTACTGAAGATAAGCGATGCAGATAATGGATGGATGGATGTATAAACTTGAGTCTGTTAATTGGATTTGTTCTTTAATAATAAATGAATAAAGGTTTCTTCTTTGCGGGTTTTGATTATTTTGATGCGTATTTGGAACGCACAGAGCCCCCTGGCCCCCGAAAACACGAGGGGATTACTGTGTATAAATATATATATATACACATATAGCATTTATATTTCTACCATTTTAATTTGGTGGGCCTGATTAAAACACCTGACAGACCTGTATGGTGACGCGAACATCCTCCCCGGTTCTTATGGGGGTAAAGCTTATAAACTGTGGCTCAGGGTGATAAAAGATGGACAGCCAGCAGGGAAGCGTTTCATTGCCAACTTTGAGGGACAAACTGCTGGAAAAAGAAACCCGAGTTCCCTCAGCTGCAGGGGAATGATAGGTCAGAATCTGCAAGTGGTAAAAAACAAAGACAGCTATTGAGAAATCATAATTGAGAGTGCTATTATTTATCACACCACATTCCGAAGATAATCATGACTAATGTGTGTCAAGGCGCGTGTGTGATAAAACCTACTCTGGAGCTTTTGTTCGTCGGAACGATGACTTCATGTAAGGTGTGGCTGTGAAGAAGGCCGCCTACAACATCCAGGTTTGATCCAACCAGCGTCATCTTCCTCTTGCCGCTGAGGAAATAAAAGGCGTGACTACCTTTTAATACAGAAACATGTCGTGGTTAAATATGCACTGTCCCTTTAAGCATACAAATTAAAGATTTTCTAATCATCATAATGCAAAATTGTTCTTCAACCAATAGGGTGACTCAACTTCAGTTGTGGGGATTGACTAATGTCTTTAAAAGTTGTAACATTTGAAAATAAAGTGGTCATGGCATTGCAAAAAAGGGTTGTGGCACAAGTTTCAAGAAACTAGAAGTACCACATCCAAGCTATTTGGCTTTCATACATAGAATGCTCAAAGGAAAACCAATTGACTGGATTAGTTTCACCATTGATCTGCAATTGACGCAAACTCTAAGCTGAACAAAACAATTCTGTCATGACACTTCACATGCTAATGTGAAGAAAAGAATGTTCTGTGGGGCCACCAGACCATATATTTCTAGTATTCCTATAGGTATTTTTGTAGTATTTCAGCAGTCTGATTTTTGTAGTTTTTTTTACAGTATTACTGTTCTTTAATTTGGTAGTATTTTGTAGTATTTCCACAGTGTTTTTGTAGTATTTCCATAGGATAAGGTTAAAGTATATCAGTAGTATTTTTTTTATATTACTGTAGTGGTACTTTCGTCATATTCCTGTTGTGTGATATATCTTCTCCATTGGAGTCACGAGAGTCAGCCCGGATCATGTCCATTGCCTCCTGAGCGTAATGCTTTGGCATCTCCACCTTTTAGTAGATCGAATATCCCCAGTGGGAGGTGGCTAGAGTCAAGAACATATTTACATTTTTGACTCTTTCTGGGAGATTAATACAGAGGAAGGGATTCCCAGCCCCACTTGCTCAACCCAACTGATGTGTTGCAACATCTTGTTGGGAGTCATTAGGTGACCAAACCCCTCAATTCCAAAACCTAATACCGAGCGCCAAGCAGGGAGGCAATGGGTACCATTGTTGTAAGTCTTAAGTATGACAAGGCTGAGGCTCAAACCAGCGACCTTCCAGTCTCGGGCCTACAAGTAGAGTGAGTTATTGAAAAGGGGTCCTGGACACAAGCTCTTTATGCATCAATGAAAACCACACCCACCCCATCCCGTTTGAACAACCCCACCTTGCCGCATTTACAGACCAATGGTGGCAAGATGGGCTGTAAAATTGTTTTTTGAATAACACCACCTTTTGGCTGTCTGCTGGTCATTCTGGAGGGGTAGGGCAATTCCTAGGACTTCTGTGTTAAGAAACTAGAAGTCTGTCCGGTGATGTAATAATGCTGATTCTCAATTTCCATTGAAGGCACACAAGTTGTAGAGCAGAGGTCACCAAATTTTTTGAGGGAGAGAGCTTCTTCTTGTAAGTAATTGGCTAACAATTTAACATGTATTTGTCATGATTGCCGATTCAGTGCACCTGTGACTGCTCAATTGGCGCCAACAGCCCTGAGAGCTGATTGGCTAATGGACTCTGTTCAAACCCCCTGCTTTCAAGAGATCTCTGTCAAATCACTGTGCGAACCGTTGCTCCCAGCTCAGACTCTGTTCCTGCCCTGTTTTTCTCTACCTGATACCCGTTGCCAACCTGTTTCCAGACCTGACTCTGCCCGTTCTGCCTCCCCGATATCCGACCTGTTTTTGCCCCGCTACCTGCCTGACTTGACACCGCCCCTGCTCTCCCGTCCCGGCTAACGACTTTTATTTCCTGCCAATCTTCGACCATCCTCGCTCGACACGGAAGTGCCACTTGCGCGTCTCCTGCCACCTGCTACCCTTGTCCGTCAACCATCGGATCGTGGAAGCAAGCCCTACTCTCCCACTTTATTAATAAAAACTGAGCAAACGAGCGCTATTGGGTCCTGTGTCTGTTTCTGCTCTGTGACAGTATTTCTGAAATGAAAATGTATCATTTTGTCACTATGTTGTTACTATGTTATTGGCAGACAATTACTGTATTATTTGAAGTTAAGTTAAAATAGGCCTGGCCAACCACTAAAACATCCTTTCCTGGAGAATCTTACTGACCCATCACTGCTATTTTCAGAACCTGCCTGCGGGCTATTTAGGCATACTAGCACTGCATTGGAGACTCCTGCTGTGGCTGATATTAGCACACCGTGTTTGTTCAAAAATGGTTTCACTCAAACAAGTGGTGCACCAGTCGCACCTTTTTAAAAACTGTGTATTAGGCATAGTATTGTAAAATTATAATATTTTGCAAAATGTAATGAAAATTAGTCTGCAACAAGAGTTTTGAGTGGCCTGATTAATTTCAGTAAATGTGGTACCCTTAGCAAGAAAATGGCAGACAACCATGTCTGCTCCCTTTAAGTGAGCCTCGTGTTATGTAAAAGAAATAAAATTGACATATTTAAAAAAATGCACATTTATATATATATGGTGGTTAGCGCGTGTGCGGCACAGTTCTAAGGTTCAAATCCAGCTACCGGACTTCCTGTGCGGAGTTTGTATGTTCTCCTCGTGCTTGCGTGGGTTTCCTCCGGGCACTTCGGTTTCCTCCCACATTCCAAAGACATGCATTTCAGGTGAATTGGCCGGTCCAAATTGTCCCTAGGTGTGACTGAGCGAGTGAGTTGTCTGTCCCCGTGTGCCCTGCGATTGGCTGGCAACCAGTTCAGGGTGTCCCCTGCCCACTGCCCGATTGCTGGGATGGGCTCCAGCACCCCCGCGACCCTACTGAGGATAAGCGGTGCAGCTAATATATATATATATATATATAAATATATATATGTATAATTTATGTTTATATAAATATATACTTTTTATGGTTCATTTTTCCTTTTTTTTAACTAAATACTGTTTTTTATCAAAAAAGTTTTTTTTTTACCACTAGGACACGCTAATTTACTATGTCACTTTTAGTAACTAAAAGTCTACCTGCTTATGTTATAATGGTGATTTTCATTTCTGTTATAGGCAAGAGATTTATAGAGGATCTGAGCACACTGTGTTCTGTCTAGTATTATTTTACTGAACCATTTGGTGCATTTACTATTTCACTATGCACTCTATAGAACTCTTTAGAATTAGAATTTTCTTTATGCTTATTTAAAACAAGGTAGGAAACACTGTTTACAATTAAATAAGATGTGACACTCCAGGATAAACATGTAATAAAGACTTGAAAGAGAAATACAGATGTTACGATAAATAGGCAAAATATTTTCAAGACTGGCAGAAGTTGTAAGTGCATCAAAACAATAGTGCACAAAAAGTCGTGATATTAGCAGCGACATATTTTTCAAAATAAGCCGATTAACAACATGAATACTAATTTTTCTATACATAGACAAGATATTTATTTTTTTAACAGTATTCTGCGCTTGTTTAATGTGGTGATAGCCCTTGGTAGGAAACTGTCTCTTAGCCTGTTAGTCTATGTTCTTGTTTATTGTGTCTGTATTTAATTTCTGGAATGAAAGGTTATCGCATTTCTTAAATGGTATTTTTGTTGACATAAAAAAATTATATAGTTCAAAATACTTAAATAAATAAACTTTTTAAAACAAGAATAGGAAAATAATTTAGTGGGCTTGAAAAACAAACTATGATAAATGTAGAACCCTGCTCAGAAAAGAGAGACATCATGACTAATTCAGATGAACAGATTGATATCGTTCGAAGATCATTCAGAAAGAATTAGAACATTACATCATATGAGAAATGGCTGTGCTGAAAGAGTCATTCGCTGGAATTTTTGCACCAGAGCAACGTATCTTCAAAGCGCAACTTTCAGATTTTGAAACTGCTGAAGGAAGTAGCTTGATGGTGAAAGACAAGCATTTTTGCAAAGCGGCTGACGCCGCACAAAACAGACTTGAGCTCAGTTAGGGGTTGGATAAGAAACTTTTAGATTTGTCACACAAAGATCACTCAGTTTTTGCGCTTAATTGGGACCAGAACCACCTGCAAAAAGTGAACATCTAAGAAGTAGCGTCACACATTCATAAAAGCCCTGAAGGGGCAAACTTACCTCAAGATGACATCATTACCGACTGAGAGTATATGACTGTAACAAAATAACAACTGTAGATCAACAATTGATGACACCCCACACATAATTGCAGTGGAATGGATGGTTTTATTTCCATTATACGAAATAAAAATTAAATTTGAGGACATTCGTCAAAAGCACGCATAGCTTCAGGTACGAGGGAAGAGGCCCCACTTATCTCAACACGCACGCCCCATCCACCCCTGTGTGGATGGGACTTTACCGCCCCGCTTGCCCCTACACAGAAATCAGAACGCTTGGACTCTCGCCACCCCGTCATGTGTAGGTACGGGAGCAAGCGGCTGGCTAATTGCGTGCTAGCACCAGGTGTTAGCCTAGTAGTAGCAGTAGGCCGGCCCTGCTACCAGCCTATTTCTTTCTTTCCAGACGCCACCTGTGTCAGCTAGTTATAAGCATCTCTTTGTGTTCTTCCTACTTCCCTTAGAGTCTGATTTCATTGATGAATTTCTTTTCAATGTATTGAGCTGTTAAAATTTAGCGCCCTCGATTAACCAAAATCGAATCAATATTGCAATGTGACATAGTGCCAATGTGTAAGGGTGTATAGTTTGTCATGCAAAAGAGTGTTTGGCCAACTAAAACGGTGTTATACAGTAGGGCAAACGCGCAGACGTTCTCGCTTGCTGTCTTTTTTCTGTCGTCTCATCTACTATTTGGGTTACCGGACTACAAGCCGCACTTTTTTCCCAAATGTTCAACCCTGCGGCTTATTCAGTGATGCGGCCAATTTATGTAATTTTTCTAACGGCTGCCAGCTGCACTCGAGTACAAAAGGTAAGATTTAGACCGGTGGAATATATGCGCCAAAGAAGACTGCAACTTCTTGGCTTGTGCACAAATTAAATTAGCGTTAACATACCCTCATCATGCAAAATGCAAAAAGAAAGGCACATCAAAAAATCCCCCATCACCAACGGGTTCCGAGAAGCCGGTCTGCTGCGTGACGGAGAGGAGGGCACAGAATCAGGAGTGGATTAGAGTTCAAGCGACAGTGACAGCGCGAGTCCAGCTGCGGGAGCGTGGGACGACGTCTATATGACAAAGTTTCTTTCCGACACTGAGGAAGACGACTTTGATGGCTTCAGTTCTAAGGAGGAAGATGAGGACGGTTTACCGTGATTTTTACAAGTACAGTATGTTTTTTTTAACAGACCCGTTTACTGCGTTGCGAGCGTGTTGCTAGCGTGTTGCTACAATTAACTCCCCTGTCACAGGCACCGTTTGGGATGAAAGTTATATTATTATTATTAAAGCTTTGAAAACTCTCTCGGTGTACCGTCTTTCTTTGTAAATATGTGTAACCATGTATAATATGTATTTGCAACCGTATATTTTTGTAATATATTTATTTTAGAGACTTATTCTGATATGTTTTGCATGGGCGAATCAAAAAGAAGGGGCGAATCAAACGGGGGCTGACGGGAAGTGGAGTAAAGGTGAGACGTGTTTGTGGACGTGGCGGACAATAGTGGATATATATTTTTCCCACCCTTACCTTTGGAAATACAGTGGGACCTCGCTACTTCGAAGTTCCACGTTGGTGAGTTCAGAGCTTCGCGGGTCTAAAAAAATAATAATAATAATAAAAAAAAAAAATATATATATATATATATATATATATATATATATATATATATATATATATATATATATATATATATATATATATTTTTTTTTTTTTTTTTAGGCATTTTTGACGGGGCGTCGCTACTTCGCAGATTTTCACTTTTCGCGGGTGGTTTTGGTCCCCATTAACCGGGTCTAAAAAATTATAATAATAAAATAAAATAATAATTTAAATTTTTATTTATTTATTTCTTTTTTTTAACATTTTTGAAGGGGCGTCGCTACTTCGCGGATTTTCACTTTCCGCGCGTGGTTTTAGTCCCCATTAACCGCGATAACCGAGGGATTACTGTATACACTTTTTTCCTTGGATTACTTTCAACAGGACCCGGACTCTCAAACCTTAAGTACCGATATCATTTTCCGTTCATTTTGCAGGCTGTGATTTTTGGACTGTGTACTTTAACGAAGGACATTCAGTTTCAATTGCGGGACTTAAAGTCGGGTTAGGATTAATTTTGTGTTACATTTTATAATGTGGGCACTTGCGGCTTATATACAGGTGCGGCTTGTGTAAGTCCAAAATCGGTTTTCCTCTTAAAATGTGGTGGGTGCAGCTTATAATCAGGTGCGCTTTTTTTTTTGTATAATTAACGTTTTTGCATCTGACGCCCCGGCCCCTGGGTTTAATAAGTAGTTTAGTGATGCAATCCCGTTGGGGTTATCTTTCAATCTACAGTGAACTTTTACCCATGGGCGTAAACAGCTTGCTCGAGCACCCCCAAATTCAACCCGAGCACCCCCAAGAATTATAGGATTTTGAAAACTTTATTTCCTTAATAAAGGACAGGGTAGGCTTAAATATAATGAAAAGCGCTTATTTTAAAAATGTAAAAAGCAAAAACAAACAAAAATGAGAACAACACAGCATCAGAAATATTCCATTAATTCGTAATTTGCGTTAGTGTCTTATTTGACCACAAGATGTTGCTGTATTGTGTAATGCAATCAAAAAACAGGAAGAAGACAAACTATGGAGACTCAAAGTGACCAATTTTCTTGGCTTGCGTGTTTTAGGATTTTAGTGACCTGTAGCAGCAAGATAGCAGACAATTAGCCCATGTCATGTAAATGAATACAAATTTCTCGAGTATTCTTTAAAAACTGCATGTTTATATCATAGTTTGCGTGTTTTGGATTGTTTTTTAAATCAAAATTGTTCTTTTTAATGAATATTTTTTTTTTCCTCTAGGATGCGCTAAATAATACAACTGTCCCTCTAAACTTTTATATTAAGTCGTCAAACACCCCATGGGCTGCAATTGGCCCCCGGGCCGCATGTGTGAGACACCGGGCCCAGAATGTCCACCCGATTGGGGTCTCACAAGTTTCCATGGGAAACACTGGTTACCGTGATTAAGTACACACAAAAAAAAACTAGCAGAGAAAATGCACCTTTCTTTAAAATCTGAAAATCACATAGAATTAAATTAAATTTGAAAGTGGCACTCCACACCGAAAAGGTTGCTGACCACTGCATTAAGAGAGACTCATCTTATCTCATTAGCTGCACCGCTTATCCTCAGTAGGGTCGCGGGGTTAAAATTAAATTCTGGTCTGAAAACTCGCAATTAGGTTTTTTTTTCCAAAATCATACAGCCTAGCCACTACCCCATCCAGTATGTTTTCATACAGAGATGTTGACTGTGCATACCCAAACTGGGCACAAAAACTGTTTAACTGTCAGCTTACTCCAGCCTATCACAGTAGCGCACACAGTCACACCCACCCAATACAAAGTGGTCTCCCTAATCCCTTTCTCGCTGTCTGCTGCCCATTAGAAACACAATTCACCAAAATAATTCAATCAAATTAAATATCCACAAAGAAGTGAACAAGGATAACAGAAGTAGCGAGGTGTCTCTATATTTTGCAAATGTACATTTCTTTTGGGGCAGCACGGTGTGTGCGGCACAGTTCTGAGGTC
This sequence comes from Urocampus carinirostris, assembly GCF_059441175.1. Taxonomy (NCBI): domain Eukaryota; kingdom Metazoa; phylum Chordata; class Actinopteri; order Syngnathiformes; family Syngnathidae; genus Urocampus; species Urocampus carinirostris. Next base: position 40,354,319 of record NC_142359.1, read on the forward strand.
GTGGGAACCTCCTGCGTGGGTTCAAATCCAGCTCCCGGCCTTACTGTGCGGAGCTTGTATGTTCTCCCCGTGCTTGCGTGGGTTTCCTCCGGGCACTCCGGTTTCCTCCCACGTTCCAAAGACATGCATTTCAGGTGAATTGGCCGGTCCAAAATGTCCCCAGGTATGACTGAGCGAATTAGTTTTCTGTCCCCGTGTGCCCTACGATTGGCTGGCAACCAGTTCAGAGAGTCCCCTGCCCACTGCCCGATGATTGCTGGGATGGGCTCCAGCACCCCCGCGACCCTACTGAGGATAAGCGGTGCAGCTGATGAAACATTTCTTTTGGAAGAACTGGATTTCTTATAACCCATCAGATGACGTCTGGTCAACTGCAGCACACAGCGTCATGTCACACACATCATAAACAAAACGTCATCGAAATTTTCTTGCCAACATAGTTTGAGGTACGGTGCATTCGCACTGATCGCTGCTTTGCTCTGTGGCTAGGACCTTGACTCAGCCTCTTGGCTGAGAGCAAGTGTCTCGGCCCCTTGGCTTTGTAGCTTATTATGATTTGACCGATAACGGATAATGGATAAATGATAAAGAAAATAGAACAATAAACCTTACAAAATCCCCCCTATGTCAAGAACATGACACAGAGACCACATAACACCAACACACATGGTAGATTTATTTGACGAGTTTTTTTTTTTTTAGTTACTTGGCACGCTCGAAGTTAGCGACCACGGTTTAATGCTATTAGCAGGTCTGCCTCACAGTTCAGGGATTGAATTCAGGTCACCAGCATGACACATTACAAAGTAACACGTTCCTGGAATGGCATTACTTTTCTCAGTAATGAGTACTGTTACGCGTTATTCATCAAATTTTGTATCTTAGCTGTTACATCGTGGTGTGTTACTCCGCTACTTTTTAAAGCATATCATGACTTTCAATGTTTTCAGTACTTTGAGAGCAACATATAATATAATATAATCTGTCAGCAACAAAACTTTGAACATTTCACAGGAAAAGAGTAGGCGTGTTTATTTGAAACTATGAAATACAACTGAATAGTGTTTACTATTCTGTGTACAGTAATGCTAATTATGATTCACCCTGGTCAATCTTGGAAGGGGGATTACCACATGTGATGTCCTTTCTCAAGGTTTCTCTTTTCTCTTCACACTGAGGTTTTTGAGTTGTTCCTTGCCCGCATGCTGGTTTAAGATCAGGTAATTGTGTCATTGTAATCCTGAGCAGTCCTTTGAGACATTTTTGTGATTAAGGGCTATATAAATAAATGTGACTTGACTTGACTTGAATACAGTTACGGTGGCGCCGGCCTCAAGCACTGAGTACGAGGTCTCGTAATTTCCCCCTTCTGATATTCTCCCTACTTTATATACTCACATGCAAGCTGTATTCAAAACTATAAAATGAAATGTGAAACCAGAGGGTCAGTTTAATTGTGTGTATTTTGTAGTGTGTCAACAGTAGTGAATGGTAGGCAGCATGTGGGAAGGGTGTGTGGCTTGTACAGCAATCAATAGGGCAAATGTGAGCACAAAATTTATAATAAAGGAGTGCTGAATTGCAGCTCCCAGGATGATAGTTTAAGGCCCAACCTTAATGTGATAGTGTATTATTTTCCCAGTAGATGTCGTTGTATTCTGTCATGCCACCGAAAATGCGTGCTATAAGCACAATAGAAGAAGACTAAATACGAAGATACACAGTGAGCAAAATGAACCTTATTACTTTTAAAGAGAAATAAGAAAATAAAGATAAAATAGAAGAAAAAATTAAAAGAAGAAAAAGGAATAAGGAAAAGAGAAAAAAGACTAAAAGCTAAACTAAAAAAGGAAAAGAAAAAGGAAAAAGACAAAAAAGGGAAAAACAAAAGACAAAAAACAAAAAGGACGAAAAAGAAAAAGCGAAAAATGAAAACGAGAAACAACACAAAAAGTAAAACTCCTGAGAAAAAGGAAAATAAAAAATATATTTAATATAAAACACTGTCCCTTTAAGAATAGCGGAATGTTTTGATCCTAGCTTCAGAGGCCCCAAACTCAATTGAGTTTGAGACCCCTGCATTGAATACTTCCGTGCTACAGAAAAGGTTGGAAACTCAGACTTAGAGTGAAAAATGGACAAATGATTAATTGGAACGCCTACCTGCTCCAGGTGCTGCTTGGCATCACAGCACTGCAGGATGGAGATGATGTGTAGGTGACTGTGCCATTGCCATGGCAACTACCATCCGGGAGCACGGCGCACAGGCGGACACTTCCTTTGCCTTGAATGGCAGGAATGTGGAAATTCAGGTTCACGCCAGTGTTGTTCCACACGGGACACCTGAGTTCAGGAGTCAAAATGTCATCCTTTAGGGTTATTCGTTTAGATTTATAAATATGAAGCTCACTCTCTTGGCATGCAGTCCAAGTCGCTTTGAATTCTTACAGCTGTCACATGGCTGAGGTTATAACCAGACAAAATAGCCGAGTTGAAGCCATAGAAAGACACAACATTGGGGGTGACGGAGGAGATCTCCGGCTTCTAAAAGGAAACACACAGATTGCTCTTACTTTTTCCTTGAAACTGTCGAGTTGGTAGCCTTTAGAGCAGTGTTTTTCAACCTTTTTTGAGCCGAGGCACACTTTTTTTGATGAAATATGTGAAAAAAGTTTAAAAATTAAGTCCTGACCCCAGTTTGGAGTGTGTTTTTAAAAAATTCGACATCATTTTTTTCTCACTGTGCCTCCGAGGAAATACAGGATATTTATTTTTGTTAATGATTTTAATGTCATTTTGGATTTTACTATGTTTGTAAACCGCTTTCCAAGTTTTACTACCGGCATATATTTAAATGAATAAGCCAAGTGAGTGGTTCCCTGTGTTGACTGGTATGAGACAGAGGGTGTGATGTCACCATGGCTGTTTAATGTGTACATGGATGGTTTGGTGAGAGAGGTGAATGCAAGAGTATTTGGCAGAGTTGTAGAGTTGATGGATCACAGTGGAACAGTGTGGCAGGTAAGTCAGTTGTTGTTTGCAGATGACACAGCGCTTGTGGCTGACTCTGAGGAAACATTGAGAAGGTTGGTAATGGAGTTTGGAAGAGTGTGTGATAGGCGTAAGTTATGTGTGAATGTTGGGAAGAGTAAGGTGATGAAGTGTTCACGTGATGGAGTGGGCATGGCTTTGGAAAAAAGGTTGAATGGACAGGTGCTGGAAGAAGTTGAAAGCTTTAGGTACTTGGGTTGTGATGTGGCTGCAGTTAGTGGAATGGAGTGTGAGGTATTGCACAGAGTGAATCAAGGAAGCAAGGTTTTGGGTGCTCTGAGGAGAGTGATGAACAACAAGAGTATGAGTATGGATGTTAAGAGGAGACTGTATGAGAGTGTGATTGTGCCGACTGTGTTGTATGGCCTCAACGCAGATTTGAGAAGGAAATTAAATGTTTTTGAGAGGAAGTGTTTGAGGAGTGTGTTAGTAGTGACAAGATTGGATAGATTGAGAAATGGAATTGTGAGAGACAGAACTGGAGTAGTAGTGGAACTGAGCAAGCGTGTGGATAAGAGAGTACTCGGTTGGTTTGGACACATGGAGAGGATGGATGAGGAGTGAATGTTGAAGAGGATCTACGGAGCAGAAGTCAATGGAAGGAGACCAAGAGGAAGGCCGCGATTGACGTGGATGGATGGTGTTATGAGTGCACTGCAGGAAAGAGGTCTAAGAATAATAGAAGCTCGAGATCTTGTTGGTGATAGTAATGAGTGCAGAGGTGTTGTGAAAGGATAGTAGGATGTTTGGTCGTGTCTGATGGATGGGAATGGCACCCGTATGATGTAGCAGGGGAAAACCAGTGAAAGCTGTCAGGCCCTGCTGTTGAACAGGAGAGTGTGTTGTGTCACCCTGACCCGAGTGACATGGCTGCTTTCTCCTGTCCCTTTTCATCTGGAGGGACAAAAGCATGACCAACTTTGGTGCCGAAGTGCTTAACTTGTTTTGGGTGTTTGGGCATTTGGGTCGGCCATGGTCCAAAAAATCTCGTGTGTGATTTTCTTGGTACTTTTTTTCTTTTTATTTTCTTTGTTTTTTTTTTGTATGTATTTGTCTTACTGTCGGTCACCCCTCTCGAGGGATATGACCTGGGTAGATAGATAGATAGCTAGATATATTTAAATGACCAAAAATGATCTGCCAGTGAAATTTTTCATACCACTTTACTGTTTTTCCCGTTTTTTGTTTCATTATAAAAGAAAACAAATAAAATGAGCAAAATGATGTGTAGTATTTTGATTATATATATATATTTATATATATATATATATATATATATATACTGGACTGTCTCAGAAAATCAGAATATTGTGATAAAGTTCTTTATTTTCTGTAATGCAATTAAAAAAACAAAAATGTCATACATTCTGGATTCATTACACATCAACTGAACTATTTCAAGCCTTTTATTATTTTAATATTGCTGAATTTGGCTTACAGCTTAAGAAAACTCAAAAATCCTATCTCAAAATATTAGAATATCATGAAAAAGTATACAAGTAGGCTATTCAACTAATCACCTGAATCATCTAATTAACTCGAAACACCTGGCGAGGTTTCCTGGGCCTTAAAAACACTCAGCTTGGTTCAGTAAACTAAATCACAAGTATGGGGAAGACTGCTGATCTGACTGCTGTCCAGAGGACCATCATTGATACCCTCCATCAGGAGGGTAAGACACAAAAAGAAATTTCTTAAAGAGCAGGCTGTTCACAGAGTGCAGTTTCAAAGCATATCCACAAAAAGTCTGTTGGAAGGGAAAAATGTGGCCGGAAACGCTGCACAACCAAGAGAGATGACCGCAGCCTTAACAAAATTGTGAAGAAGAGCCGCTTCCAGAATTTGGGGGAGCTTCAAAGACAGTGGGCTGAAGCTGGAGTCCAGGTATCAAAAGCCACAGTTCACAGACGTGTCCGGGAAATGGGCTACAATAGCCGTATTCCCATGGTCAAGCCACTTCTGAACTCAAGACAACGGAAGAAGCGTCTGACTTGGGCTATGGAGAAGAAGCACTGGACAGTTGCAGAGTGGTCCAAAGTCCTCTTTTCAGACGAAAGCAAGTTTTCCATTTCATTTGGAAGTCAAGGCGCCAGAGTCTGGAGAAAGGCTGGAGAGGAGCAAAATCCAAGTTGCTTGAAATCCAGTGTGAAGTTCCCACAGTCAGCAATGGTTTGGGGAGCCATGTCAGCTGCTGGTGTTGGTCCACTGTGTTTCATCAAGTCCAGAGTAAATGCAACTGTGTACCAAGAGATTTTAGAGCACTACATGCTTCCATCTGCTGAAAAGCTCTATGGAGATGAGGATTTCATTTTCCAGCATGATCTGGCACCTGCCCACAGTGCCAAAACCACCAGTAACTGGTGCACTGACCATGGCATCACTGTCCTTGATTGGCCTGCTAATTCCCCTGACCTGAACCCCATCAAGAATTTGTGGGGTATAGTTAAGAAGAAGATGAAAGACACCAGACCTACAAATGAGCTGAAGGCCGCTATCGAAGCATCCTGGGCATCAATAACACCTCAGCAATGCCACAGGCTGATTGCCTCCATGCCACGCCGGATTGATGCAGTAATCCGTGCAAAAGGATTCCCAACCAAGTACTGAGTGCATCAATGGACATTTTCAAATGTTTTATTTAGTTTTGCTGTTATAAAATTATTTTTTTACTTGGTCTGAGGAAGTATTCTAATATTTTGAGATAGGATTTTTGAGTTTTTTTCAGCTGTAAGCCAAAATCAGCAATATTCAAATAATAAAAGGCTTGAAATAGTTCAGTTGATGTGTAATGAAACCAGATATATATATATATATATATATATATATATATATATATATATATACTGTATATATCAGGGCGGCATTAGTAATGCCCCCAATAAGCAGGTCGGCGCCTTGCATGGCTGCATGGCCGCTATTGGTGTGAGTGTGAGTGTGTAAGTTAAAGCGCTTTGGGAGGTCTTCATTGACTTGAAAAGCGCTATATAAATGCAGACCATTTACCATTTTAATTATGTTAGTATTTTTGTAGTGCGATCTTAAATAGCTTCTTTAAACAAAAGGTATTTAATATACAATAATTCCCTGCAACCATAGGGAGGATAAGCAGCACAGAAAATGGATAGATGTACTTCCCTGTATTGTATTTCCCTGTACTAACTCATGAGGAGATGATTAGTATATAATCTGCTGCCACCGACTAATATGGATGAATGTTACAGTTACTCATCTGAAAGAAAAGATACTAAACAATGGAAGGCTTTTTTTGCACAGATAAAATGCCGCATTTTCATGCAGCACACTAAACAAGGTCTCAATGCACACTAGTGTGCCTTGGCACACTAATTAAAATACACTGCTTTTGACTCAGACTTACAGCAAAGATAATTTGGGATTGGATTATTTGGCAAACTTGGTCCTGTTGGGGAAAAACAAAAATATTAGGTTTTCAGTCACAGGGTGAAAACCTATCAAGTATTTACATCCATCACATCTTGCGCAGTGGCCCAGGAACATTGGCCGTTACTCCAGCTGCACCCGAGCTCAAAACATTTCCTGCACCTGGAACGAGGAGGAGAACATTTCATTCATGTTGGACCAATATTTGTCGTGGTCGTTTTGGGACTCACAACATAGGAGAAAGCAAGCCTCTGACATCAGGGCACAATTCCAAATTAATCCTTTCTACAAATCCCATTGGGCGCAGTCGGAATTTCACTGTCACACTCAGGCCTGGATGGATGACAAAAATTGGGTTGTGTGATAAGTTATAAAAGTAGCGTGTGTCATTACATAACAAGGTTGCATGTTGGCAAAAATAGAGAAATAAAAAAATATCCGGGCACTCCGGTTCCCTCCCACTTTCCAAAGACATGCGTTTCAGGTGGATTGGCCTGTCCAAATTGTCCCGAGGTTTGAATGAGCGAGCGAGTTGGCTGTCCCTGTGTTCCCTGCGATTGGCTGGCAACCAGTTCAGGGTGTCCCCTGCCCACTGCCAGATGATTGCTGGGATGGGCTCCAGCACCCCCGCGACCCTACTGAGGATAAGCGGTGCAGCTAATGAGATGAGGTGAGATACATAATTGCAGTGGTCAGCAACCTTTTCGGTGTGGAGTGCCACTTTCAAATTTCCTTGTAAAACAGTGTGCCACACCAAGATTAAAGACTTGCACAACATTTTTTTAATATCCAACAGAGCTGTCATTTTACACCACTCCAAATATACAACATGGATTTACATTTTAATCGTATAACTCAGTGCTTTTCAACCCTTTTTGAACCAAGGTACGCTTTTATTTATAGAAAAGTTCCGAGGCACATCGTCCGTCGAAATGTATGAAAATGAAGTTATGTCAAATATTTCAATGTACTACCTCATAAGCAGATAATTAGTGTATAAAAAGAAGAAAATACTACTTAAAATAAAAAATGATGTGCTTTATGTTTTTATTTTTTACAGTGCAATCTTAAACCGCTTTGTTAAACAAATTCAGTTATTATATGTACTGTGCTATTTCAAGAGCAAATAATTAGTACATAAGAAGTATATAAAAATCTACTGCCACCTACTGATATGGATGACTGTTACAGTTCCTCGTCTGAAGATTGCAAAAACACTGAATAATGGCCTGATTTTTTTTGAAAGATAAAATTGGGCAAATTCCAGCGGTTCACTAGACAAGGTCTCACGGCACACTAGTGTGCCGCGGCACACTGGTTGAAAACCACTGGTATAACTGACCAATTTATCTTCCACTATTCTTGTTCATCAATCAACTAAAAAATGAATGTGATTAACAAGTGAAAGGCCTGTAGCCATCCATGACTTTAACTTTTTTCCACAAGAATTAACCAGAAACAACCATTCTTCATTAACAATGAACTACAATCAAAAACGAGTGCTATCGACAGCTACCATACCATTCATCAATGATATCTTGTTGCAGAAAATATAAAAACTTGAAATAACAGCAGCAGAGCAGAAAGCACGCACGCGCACACACACGCACACACATGTGCGCGCACACACGCATACACGCATACACACACGCTTCTTTAAAATATTCGCTATCAGTAAATGGTTTTCTGTGCTTTGCGATGCAGTGAGCAATGTGATAGCTTGGTTCAGTGGTGGTGTTTTTAGCAGTGACACAGGTCTTAAGGGTCTGTGATTGTTTGCCGTACCTGGACACAGCGCGTTTTAATGTCTCTGCCATGTCAGACTCATCCTTGAACGTATGTTCATGATTCGTCTCGCAATGACGTTTAACACTTGCTATGCGAGGTACAACGCCCTCGAGGCATAATGCACAAAATGGCACGGTCATTTTTCGCACCAAGTCTCATTTGTCTGTCCACGCCGGCTGGAAGGAACGAGATGTTTTTGCTTGAGGAGCCGCCATGATTCGTTCATTTATTGCGTGCGTGTGTTTCGTTGGCTGGGTTAAAACACGGATCTCTCCTCTGCGAGGCGGCGTGCAAACACACACTGAACAAAATCAAAGATACGGATACATAAAGAAAAAGGTTGCATGTGAACAAAAATTAGTTGAAAAAGGATGTAGCCTAAGTATTTGTGAAAATAAAAAATACATATTTAAAAAGGTTGTGTGTTGAAAAAAATAAATGCATAAACACGGTAGTGTATTGACCAATTAAATAAATACATACATACAAAGGGTGTTCTGTTGACTGAAGGAATGAATAAAATATTGCGAGTTGACAAAGACAAATAAATAGATTTGTGAATGGATCGATGACCAAAAGAAATACATAAATGAATAAACAAATAAAAACGTTGCGTGTTGACATAAATAAATAATAATAATAACAATAATTAGGGTGCCCTGCGATTGGCTTGCAACCAGTTCAGGGTGTCCCCCGCCCACTGCCCGAAGATAGCTGGGATGGGCTCCAGCGCCCCCACGGCCCTACAGAGGATAAGCGGTGCAGATAATGGATGGATGGATAATTAGGGTAGTGTGATGACAAAAATAAATAGGTATAAACAGAGTTGTCTGTACACTCAAATAAAAAATAGACAAATGAATGAAACGTTGCGAGATGACAAAGTACACTAAAATATCGTGTACTTTGGTATCACGTATTGTTGAAAAAAAATAAAATAAAAAGCAATTTGTGTTAGGGTTGAGGTGTTTGGTTTAGCTATTAGGGTTAAAACAAAGGAGTAAATAAATTAGCAAACTAACAAACTGATGAAATGGGTTGCACGTTGACAATTTTGACTTACAAACCTTCGCTGGTCAGTTTGCCATCCAAGAGGACGCAGGTGCATTGTGGGAAAACAGGTCTTGGCCCGTCTCTGTTGCAAAGCTCCCCAGAACTTGCAGAAAACTGACAAGCGAAGGTGCTCCTCGCCTCTGCATCCACCTCAACATGCACGCGGATTTCCAACCTGATCTAAACAAAAGCAAAGCTTCAAAAAGGAAAATGGACTTCCATGGGTGCATTTGATGACGCATCGTTGAAGTACCTGACCATTACTTTGCTTTTTCACCGTGTAGGAAATACGCTTCTTATGGTACTCGTCAGGAAAGGACAGCCAGTTGGAGTTTTGGCATTCGTCCCTGAACATGCAGCTGGGATTAGAAAAATGTTGGGATATGAATTAAATTCATCCTATTCATATTATTTTTGCTCATTATATATATATATATATATATATATATATATATATATATATATATATATATATATATATATATATATATATATATATATATATATATATATATATATATATATATATGTATATATATTACAATAAAATGATTTTACATTTTGGAAATGTATTGAAATATGAAAAAAAAATCTGTCACATGCTAACATCCTTTTGCTGATTTGAATACAGTACAGTGTATTTTTTTTCATGAAAATAATTATTTTACATATTTAAAATGTCCTAAAATATGAAATATAATAGTGAGGAAAAATATTTACCATTCGCTAACATCAATTTGCTGATTTCAAAAATCTCTTAACCATTTATTTTTTTGAATACAGTAAAATAAGAGAGAAAAATTTACAAGAAAAAATGATTTGTTTGAATAGATTAAAAACTTTTTTGTCCACACACACATTCATAGTTTTATTTTTCTACAAATCATATATACATATCTAGATTTTATTTATGTACCGCACTTTACAGACTTTAACACGCACATAATAAGGCACACTTTAAGAAATAGTATTTTGTGAAAAAGTTTAATTTAGAAAACGTGCTGGGTCATTAGGCGCAAGAATAAGGAGTACTGTAAGAGCTAGGGTTACATCAGAAAAGCCAGTAAATTAAAAAAAATGCATAATTCATAAAAGATAAATATTACGGACGAAGGTTTCACCATTAAAATTAATTGATTCATTTTAGTTGTGCAATTCCAATTGTATTTACCTGTAGCTAGATAAATGAATATGAACAATTTCTTAAGGTTTTATATTACAGGATCCCTGCTAAAAACGAAAACAAAAGATATTACAAGAAATATACAGATATAAATGTATGAACTAAACAGATATAAAAAAATATAAACTTTTTTGTTTTATATTGCAGGATTCACGCGCCATATAGTCCAGTGTGCCTTATATATACAAATATTTCATAAAAACAATTTTTTGAAGTGCTCCTTATAATCCAATGCACATTAGAGACTGGAAAATGTGGTAGTTTTTTTTTCCTCGTTAAAAATCATAAGTGATGGCATAAACATTAGACTTATTATCATCACCACCCTGTTAAATGCAGGAAAAACTTACCAACCTCATTTTAGCATGACACCACACACAGCTTGGATCCTGCCCCGACCAGCAATCTTCCAATGTTTTGTGGGCATGGCACATTGAAGCTGGTGCACTCCTCACCTGCCAACACATCATTCGTCAATGGTGTCAATGACAGTTAATTTGACACGCACACCATTTTAAAGGGATAACGAAATCCTAAAACACTCAAAATATGAGAAAATATGACATGCTTTTGGCATAATATCTCCCATCATGGTCCGCTGTGTGCCGTAAGAGGCGACTAAAGTGGAGGGAGCGAGGGGACTGGGGATCCTCTCCTCTCTATCTCTACTCCCTAAGACACAGCAAGGCAAACAAAGCGGGGCGGGAGACTGAAAGGTCTCGCAAACCCTAGTTATAGGGTCATTAAATGTGAGAGGATTTGGAAGTAAAGTGACTGAGTGGAAGAAAGTGGAGATCGGAAGGATGATGACTAAAAGGAAGGTTGATGTGTTAGCCTTGAGTGAAACAAAGATGAAAGGAAAGGGTGAATTGCAGTTTGGAGATATGTATGGTAGAAGGTCTGGATTTACGGGTGGGCATGCTAGAGAATGAGTGGCTGTGCTTGTGAGTGAGACAGCAAAGGAAAAACTGGTGGAGTGGAAAGATATATCTTCCAGATTGATGTGGGTGAGGTTGAAGTGGGGTATAGAAGTATGGATGCTTATTAGTGCATATGGACCTGGTTCAGAAAGAAGCGCTGAGGAGACAGAGGAGTTCTGGAAGGACTTGTCCGAATGTGTGGCAAGTGCGAAAGAAGGGTGGAAAGTGGTAATACTAGGTTACCTGAATGCTAGAGTGGGTGATGAAACGGTTGAAAATGTGATTAGTAGATATGGAGTACCAGGAAGAAATGAGAGTGGGAAGAAATTGATTGAGTTATGTGTGGAAAATGAGTTGGTGATTGGAAATACATTGTTTAAAAAGAGGGACGTGAATAAGTATACCTTTGTCAGAGTGGATGGTGGCGAGATGGTGGACAAAGCACTGATGGATTATGTAGTGGTTAAGAAAGGGATGTTAAGTAGATTGTTGGATGTGCATGTTTACAGAGGTGAAATGAGTGGTATGTCTGATCATTTCTATGTGGAAGGAAAACTGAGAATAGATGGATCGTGGAGGGCTAGTTATAAGAAAAGTGTGAGGGAAGAGGTGAAAATGTCAGAGTTGAATAAGGCAGAAAAGGAAAGACAGTTTATAGAGAGGATAAGGGAAGAGTATGAACGGGTTAGTAGAAGAGAAATGGAGGGTGTGGAAATTGAATGGAAGTGGTTTAAAGAGGCAGTGTTGAGGAGTGCAAAAGAAGTGTGTGGAATGAGAAAAGTTGGTCGAGGTATTAGGAAAGGAAGTGAATGGTGGAATGATGAGGTATAAGAGGCTGTGACATAAAAGAGACGTGCCTTTGAGGAGTTGCTGCAAGATAAGAGTGCCGATGCGTATGAAAGATATAAAGTGAAGAAAAGGTTGGTAAAAGCGGAGGTGGAAGCAGCGAAAAGGGAAGCAAATGATGAATGGTGTCAAAAGATAGGAGTGAACTTTGAGGAAAGGAGAAAAGTGTTCTGGAAAGAAGTGAAAAGAGTAAGAGACAGTGAGTCTGGAAAGGAAGAGAAAGTGAAAGATAAGGATGGTAGATTGCTGGTTAGCGGTAGTGCAGTCAGGACGAGATGGGCAGAGTATTTTGAGGAGTTGCTAAATGTGGAGGATGGGAGAGAAGTGAGAGTCAAGGTGATCAATGGTATGGAGAGAAAGCCCGTGTTGGGTGATTTAAATGTGAAGCCTGTGGAAACATGGGAGGTGCAAGAGGCAGTGAAAGAAATGAAAGGGGGGAAGGCACCTGGGTTGGATGGTTGTACTGCTGAATGCCTGAAAAAAGGTGGCACAGCTATGATTGACTGGTTAGTACGCTTGTTGAATGTATGTTTTTTAAGTGGTGTGGTTCCTGTTGATTGGTGTAGTGCATGTGTGGTGCCATTGTATAAGGGTAAAGGTGATAAGTAAGATTGTAGCAATTCGAGAGGTATCGGTTTGTTGTCTGTGCCGGATAAGCTGTATGGAAGAGTCTTGATTAAGAGAGTGAGAGAAAGAACGAATGAGGTGGTGATGGAGGAGCAGAGTGGTTTCAGGAAAGGAAGAGGATGTGTGGATCAGGTGTTTGTAGTACGACAGTTGTGTGAGAAATATTTTGCAAAAGGTAAGGATGTTTGTTTGGCTTTCATGGACTTGGAAAAGGCGTATGACAGAGTTGATAGGGAGGCGTTGTGGCAAGTGATGGTGATGTATGGAGTGCGTGGAAAGTTGTTGGAAGCATTAAAGAGTTTTTATATGAACAGCAGAGCATGTGTAAGAGTAGGGAGTGAGACAAGTGAGTGGTTCCCTGTGTTGACTGGTGTAAGACAGGGGTGTGTGATGTCACCATGGCTGTTTAATGTGTACATGGATGGTGTGGTGAGGGAGGTGAATGCAAGAGTATTTGGCAGAGGTGTAGACATGATAGACAACAGTGGAACAGTGTGGCAGGTAAGTCAGTTGTTGTCTGCAAAAGACACAGCGCTTGTGGCTGACTCTGAGGAAACATTGAGAAGGCTGGTAATGGAGTTTGGAAGAGTATGTGATAGGCGTAAGTTATGTGTCAATGTTGGGAAGAGTAAGGTGATGAAGTGTTCACGAGATGGAGTGGGCATTACGTTAGAAATCAGGTTGCATGGACAGGTGCTGGAAGAAGTTGAAAGCTTTAGGTACTTGGGTTGTGATGTGGCTGCAGTTAGTGGAATGGAGTGTGAGGTATTGCACAGAGTGAATCAAGGAAGCAAGGTTTTGGGTGCTCTGAGGAGAGTGATGAACAACAAGAGTATGAGTATGGATGTTAAGAGGAGACTGTATGAGAGTGTGATTGTGCCGACTGTGTTGTATGGTGCAGAGACTAAGAGCCTGAACGCAGATTTAAGAAGGAAGTTGAATGTTTTTGAGATGAAGTGTTTAAGGACTATGTTAGGAGTGACAAGATTGGACAGACTGAGAAATGAAATTGTGAGAGACAGAACTGGAGAAGTCATGGAACTGAGCAAGCGTGTTGATAAGAGAGTACCCGGTTGGTTTGGACACATGGAGAGGATGGATGAGGAGTGAATGTTGAAGAGGATCTACAGAGCAGAAGTCAATGGAAGGAGACCAAGAGGAAGGCCACAATTGACGTGGATGCATGGTGTTATGGGTGCACTGCAGGAAAGAGGTCTAAATATAATTGAAGCTAGAGCTCTTGTTGGTGATAGAAAGGAGTGGAGAGGTGTTGTGAAAGGATAGTGGGTTTGTGGGCGCGTTCTTAAGGATGGGCTGGGCACCCGTATGATGCGGCCCTGCTGTTGAACAAAAGAGTGTGTTGTGTCACCCTGACCCGAGTGACATGGCCGCTCTCTGGTGTCCCGTTTCATCTGGAGGGACGAAAGCATGACCAACTTGGGTCCCGAGGTGCCTAACTTATTTGCGTGTTTGGGCAATTGGGTTGGCCATGGTCCAACATTTTTTGTGTGTTTTTTTGCTATTTATTTCCCTTTTGTTTTCTTTGTTATTGTATGTGTGTATCTTGCTGTCGGTCACCCCTCTTGAGGGAAATGACCAAGGTAGATAGATAGATAGATAGATAGATAGATAGATAGATAGATAGATAGATAGATAGATAGATAGATAGATAGATAGATAGATAGATAGATAGATAGATAGATAGATAGATAGATAGATAGATAGATAGATAGATAGATAGATAGATAGATAGATAGATAGATAGATAGATAGATAGATAGATAGATAGATAGATAGATAGATAGATAGATAGATAGATAGATAGATGGATAGATAGATACTGCAGTTATTTGCAGAGATAATGCATTTTGAAGAGCCTATTTGACTTCCTGAGCTGTGACGTCATATGAAGAACACCAGCACCCTAGCAAGCCAGTCACCAAGTTGGCTCACATGCTAATTAGTCGAAAATGTTTTCAGTGTTTTCAGCAAAGTTTTGCTAGATTTTGCAGAGAATGCTAATTGTTGTGTCGTAGGTGGGCGCAGTAATGGTACAATAAATGGCGAGCAGCCAAAACGATGCAAACTGGCAAAAATAACATACAGTGAGCTAATGCAGGCTAAACCAGCCGTGACACGGCAGGCTAGCCAACTGCTGAAAACGGCTAGCAGGACTGACCTGCGGAAAAGAGGGGGCTGGCTGACAAAAATCATGCAGTAAGCAGACAGGATAACTGTGAGCCAACAACAACAAAAAAAAGTACCACAGCAACAAACATGAACCCAGCCTAAGGGAAAACAATGAGCACGGCAGGCGAGCCAGGTAGCCGACTGCTAATCGGGCTAACTGGTACCAAAGAAAACTGGAAACCCTTCGGGAGCCCGAATGTTAACGGGATGCTCTCTGGACAACATATTAATTGTAAGACCTGCGGCAAAAAACACAAAAGAAAAAGTCACAATCACATACCTGAAAGGAGGCAAAAGCAAAAAAGGAACGCACGCTTTATACGACGATACGTAAACTTCACGCAACGTTTGATGATCAAAGCACGCAACTCTGATAAAACAGTTGGAAGTCTGCCAGCAACACGGTAAACAAAGCTCCAATTACTCCAAGCAAAAATTAGCGCTATGCCTTTCCTGATTACTAAGATCACATCAGTTTTTCAACGGGACGCGCCATTGTTTTAATTCCTTGTTGTCAGCGGGTGACGTCAAAGGCTCTAGGGGACATAAGGTCAAACTGTCAAATTTGAAAAATAATTTCCTGAGATCCATGGTGTGTGGAATAATCTAAAACATATCTGTATAATTGTGGGGAGGAACATACACATTCTGTGCCTACTTGTAAAAAAAAAAAGATATTTTCTTATCCCTTCAAACAAGTGTTAAGTTTAAACCTCTGTAAAAACTCAAAGACATAAGTGGATTTTGAACAAGCAGGGAAAAACAGGGAGAGAGCCTAAAGATAAGATAATTTTTGATAGATACTTTATTCATAAACGTAGGGAAATTCACATTTTCATCAGTATCTTTTTGTTAAAAAATAAAATAAAATAAGATATAGAATACAAAAATACCCAATATAACGTGTAGAATAAATAGCATTTAAATAATGTTCCAAAAAATACACACTGTAATAAAAATAGGGTAAAATAAAAAAAATAGGGTAAAATATGCAAATGTGGGTTTGGGGTTTAATGTGGGCTTTTACTCCCCCGGGTGGAGTTAAAGAGCCTCATGGCATGAGGGATAAACTATCTTCTCAGTCTTTCCAAGGAAGGTGTGGTGGATGTAGTGAATTGTCCATGATTGACAGCACCTTGTTCAGTGCCCGTCTCTCAGCTACAGTTGTCAGGCTGTCCAGGTCTGTGCCCCCAACAGTGCCCGACTTCCTCTCCAGCTTACTCAGACGAGAGGCATCTTTCTTCTTAGTGCTGCCTCCAGGACACACTGCCGCATGGAAGAGGGCGCTTGCCACAACAGTTTGATAGAACATCTGCAGGAGCTTTTTGCAGATGTTGAAGGACGCCAGCCTTCTGAGGAAGTACAGTCGGTTTTGTCGTTTCCTGCACAGAGCTTCTGTGTAGGCAGTCAAGTCCAGTTTATTGTCCAGCTGCACACCCAGGTATTTGCAGGTCTGAAAAAACTACACATTCTCCTTTGAAGGTTACAGGTTCCGGGTGAGGTCTAGGCCTCCTGAAGTCCACCACCATCTCCCCGGTCTTGGTGGCTCCATTGGACAAAGTCCTGGATCAATTTCCTGTACATTTCCCCTTGCCCACTTCTGATACATCCCACAATAGCAGTGTCGTCAGCAAACTTCTGTAGGTGGCAGGACTCAAAGTTGTACTGAATATCCGACGTATACAGGTTTAACAGGACCGAATAGAGCACTGTCCCCTGCTATGCTGTTGTTGTTCTATTCCCTGTTCCTGCCGCCTCCATTAAATCTCCAAGGTTACAAAAAAACGATCAGTCCTAAGGGGGGGGAAATCATAGAAGACACACGTTTGGCCGATAACAACAATGGTGTCAAACCAACGAACAACAATGCACAATAATAGTCAAAATAGGAAACTGCCATCCTGTGAAAACTCTAATATTGAAAACAGAAAAAAAACGTACAAACAAGCAAACAAACCTGATTACTAAAGACGGCGTACACGTGTTTGCCGTCCACTTCATCAAGGTGCATGCTTGGAAACACTTTGCGATGATCAGCCGTCCGGTAGAGCAATGTGGGACAAGTGCTGCGATTATTTTTGTCCACACTCAGCTGCAAACAACAATGACAATGGAGAATGACGAATCAATCTGTGGTTCAGCCACAGTTTGCATTACCTAATGAGTGGGACCAAAATGCCACCACATAAATAACGTCTCAGACATTTTGCTCAGCACATGTGGCCATTTTGCATGAGTGGACTTGCATTCGTTATGGTTAAGGTCAAGCCACAAACCATTGTACTTTTTGCCGCCAGGAACTTCAAACTCATACTTCCTTTGGAACTTTTTCGACCAGTTTCACTTTCCCTCGTGCTATGAGGTAAACATTCAAACGTGACTTTACAGGCTTCTTCTAAGAAATGGGGTGCATTGTTTGAGGTGTCCTTAAAAAGTTGAAATATTTTCTTTAATAAGTACAAAAAAGTACTTTATCATTTTTTTCCACTGCGCTTATCTGCTTTTATCTTACTTTTGACAATACTGTTCTGGGACTGGCAACACATTAGGTAGGAGGGAAGGGGGACCGTGGAGAGAGACTAATGCTTGTTATCAGAGTGTTTTGTTAGTATAGCATGAAAATGGTGAAAGCAAAAGTATACAGTAACTGTTTCAAATACAGTCCAAACGCAAATCCAAACCACAAAAAAGATGAAAAAAAGAAAACTTTTATGATCTGACTGGTAAAATAATCTCAAACTTTGGCTGGGCAGAGGTAATATCCAAAATCATCAAACAAATAAACAAAAATAAATACTTGTCATTAATACTACCACCGTTTTTGGTTATTCAGTCAAAAACTTCAATTGAAGTTAAGTTCAATTTCAAGTCAATTATTGAAATAAATTAAATGAAAAAAAGCCAAATGGCAGATCATTTTCTAACTTTGTGTCCTTATTTTACTGTATTTTTAAAATGAGTTACCTCTTAAAAAGAGGAACATTTGTAAATGAGCTAAGTTATCTGACATCTGCTGTCAAAAAACCACCCCCAAAGCATTATGCTACCATTTGAAAAATATTTTCTAGCAACAGCAGCATGGCAGATGAGTGGTTAACACATTTTGGCACATTTCTGAGGTCATGGGTTCAAATCCAGCTACCAGCCTTTCTTTGCGGGGTTTGTATGTTCTCCCCGTGCTTGTGTGTTTCCTCCCACATTCCAAAAATATGCATGTCAGGTTAATTGACTGGTCCAAATTGTCCTTAGGTGTGAATGAGCAAATAAGTTGTCTGTCTATTTGTGCCCCGCCACTAGGTGGCAACCAGTTAAGGATGTCCCCTTCCCACTGCCCGAAGATGAAGCTGAGTAGGGCTCCAGCACCCTCGCGACCCTACTGATGATAAGCGATGCAGACAATGCATGGGGGAATTTTTCTAGCAAAATGAGAGAAAAACGTTAAAACTGGTACAATATTCTGAGAGCAGATTTAAATAATCTTGTTTGACAACATTCCTTGTTTTATTGTAATAAAAAAACATTTCTCAAGTAAAATAATGTATTTGAAGTCAGATAAATAATCTTACATCAGATGGCAGATAATTGATCTCATTTTATTAATTTATTTACTTTACTAAGTGTGCCCTGCAATTGGCTGGCAACCAGTTCAGGGTGTCCCCTGCCCACTGCCCGGAGATAGCTGGGATGGGCTCCAGCCCCCCCCCCACCCCCCCCCCCCCCCCCCGCGACCCTAATAAGGATAAGCGGTACAGCTAATAAAGTGAGATGAGAGACTTTACCAAGCACTTAAAATGTGAAATCATTTTTCCATTTAAATAAGAAAACATATTTAAACTCAGCGATATATTCCGAAACAAGATCAATTTGTTTATTTCATGATTTTACTGGGTTTAATACTGGTTTCCTAGTAATAGGAAGATAAAAACATTTTTTAAATCAGCAGATTACTTTGCTCGTTTTGAGTATTATTTCTTTACAGTGTTTTCTTTAATATTTGTTGCAATGAGTACAATCAATTTTATTAGCAATAGGTATAAATATTCATAATTGTCCCATGTTTTTGCAAGCTTTTGAAAAGGAGCAACTGACTACTAAGAACAGGATGTACAGACTTATGCAATAACTGTATCTCGGTTGCCTTTAATTTTCTCTCTCAAGATGAAAATTTTCCACTGGCATTGTCGAGGTAAAAGTTGAACTAAAATCGCTTGTGATTTAGGGTACTATTAGTCTTTTTACAATCACCAAGTTGGCACTTTAATATTTCTCTAATAAAGTCAGACCTTAATGAGCTGTCCATCTGCTGTCCCAATGTAAAAGACCATCCACGTTCCTTGTGTCGTGGCCAGCACGGAGGTCATGGAGCTCTGGCTGAAGAGCACCTTGATCGGTTGCAGCTCTCTAGGCTGATGGAAGCACACAACAGCAAGAGATCATCGAGCCCAAAAATGCAAAGGGCGCCGGAAATACCGTATTTTTCGGACTACAAGCCGCACCCAAAAACCCAAAATTGGAAAGAAATATGAACGCCTTGTTATCCGGTGTGCCTTGTATCCGGACAAAATCGGAATAGTGTTCCCATATTTGTGCATTTATTAATCAGTCAATAAGTGTTATCCCTTACCATTGTTGCATAAGTGAAGTCAAGTCAAGTCATATTTATTTGCTCAAACCTTAATCACAAGGATTCTCAAGGTGCTGCTAAGACCACAGATTATTGCAAATTACAGACTATTAAAACACCATCCCCTGATATAAATAACAAAACATAACAACGGAACTTGATAGCAATTGTAAAAGCACCAAATCCCTACCATCAGGGGCATGAATGGTTGTTCACAATTTCATAACATTAAAGGTGGGGTGCTAGTTTGAGGTGTTTTTAAAAAGTTGAAAGTTAATTTATTTTTTCTATTACAGATGTGTTAACAATGCCTAACGGAGTTCAAAGATCCGTCATGCTTTAATTTCTATTGCACCAATTTGCTTTTAAAAGAAGAGTTTATCCGAGCTTGTATCAGAAATAAAGGTAAAACATTTGCTGCCATCCCCTGGCTTAAAGTCATGATTGTAGGCGTATGTTTTCAAATGACGCACCCCACCTTTAAATGCAATGGAAACCAAACCCAGATCACGTTGAGGAAAATGTTGGATCCTATCTACTAGACCCCTAGGAATACTGGCTACAAATGAAAAGGCATTAAGTCATAGCATTTTCACACTATTTTCAGTCACTGTACCAGAAATGTTACAATGGAGACTAAGAATTGTAAGTGACAGTTATTTTGAATCCGTGAAGCCATGCGTTTATTTCTCTTTTTAAGGACAATTCAATTACTTCCCACAATGCCATTCTCTTCATTCAGTTCAGAACAACGAATTACTTCCCACAATACATTTCTGGTCATTCAGTTCGGAATCTCGTGCACTTTATAAAGACTTTGAAAGTTGTCCGTATCCTGCAACTGTTTAATGTATATTGACAATATTCTTGTGGCCTGGCACAACCACATCAAAAATTTGGTAATGTGACAAAAAAATAGTGTGATGACTTGATTAGACCTTAATGCCTTTTCATGTGTCGTCTGTACCCCTCGTAGTCTAGTGGATACGAGCTAGTGCACCCCATGCTGCCTTCCGAGTTCAATTCCCATTCCATCCAATTTTATGCAATTGTATGCAAGTCTAATCAGGATTATACGCTGACTGACCAATCAATGTGCTAATATGGCACTTCTTTTTTTCTGTTCAACCCTAGCACTTACAGTAGTATTATTTCCATGCGCCTTATAGTCTGGTGAGCTTATATATGAAAAAATATCACATTACACAAATTTTGGGGTTGCGCATTGTGATCTGGTGTGCCTTATAGTGCGGTAAATATGGTACCTTTGTGTTTTGCTGGCTGCATTTGACAGCACTGCAGAAATCCCAGTCCTTATCTGCTGTGATTGTAAGATCGGGAGTGATGTTAAACAGAAGCAGCTCTGTGCTGCTCTGATCTCCCTCAGCGCTGAATACGCCTGTCCACAGTGTTGGTGAGAGGGCCGAGGAGGCAACCAGTCTTTTAAGAGTTTTTCCGGGGGTCACTAGAAACGCTCCACGCAGGGACTTCATGGTCTCCTCTTTCTTAGTTTTGGCTTCCATCCAGATGAGCCGAATTCTGTTTTTTCGCGAAGAGCGCAAGTTTGCAAAAAGATAAATGATTCCGCCCTTCTGGAATCCATCCACAAAGTCTACGTCCCCGTTGCTTTTGAGAAGCGGCATGGAGCCATCTCCTGAGTGGGAGAAGATGCCTCGATTGTGTTTGTTATTAACGTCGTGGAGGTACGCCGCCTCTGTGAAGGGGAAGCAAACGTGCTTACTCTTGTTCTTGCGTTGCTGGATGGCAGTCATTATGTAAAAGTCTCGGCGGGAGCTATCAAGGGCCACCAAGAAGGCGGCGGAGGAGCTGGCACGGCTTGGGGGCCCCACCAGGATGTTCTCGCGGTGAAGTGCCGTGGAGATGTCGGCCAGTTCCAGCAGCTCGCAGTAGCCGCAGCTGTCCGTCACGCCACAGCTGATAAGGGTTCTGTTCTCTACAAAGGGCAGTAGCACGTTGACGCTGAAAGTATCGTTCCATGGGCCACCTGATACTCTGGAGAACCGGGCATTGTCACCTTTACCAGTGATGATGCCTGTCTGGCTGAGTGCGTGCACCAGACTCAAATTGCGGTTAAATTGGTAAAGTTTCTTCTCTGTAGCGACATAAATGTAATGAGGGGTGGCGGTGAAATGGCGGACATCCCCGTCCAATGTGAAGCTTCTACCCGGCTCTTCCAGGCACAGAGCAACTTGTAACCAGAGCAGGCAGACGGAAAGCGTAGACAGAAGCAGCAACAGCAGCATCATCTTGCAGTGGAGTGTGGAGCTGACACATGGCTTTCAATGAGGCGTGCTGCCGGCACATAGCGGAATGTCTCAAGGGGGGGAGCCAATCTATGCTGGGCGTCAAACATCGAGGAGGACTATTGTTGATCTTACAGACACAACCCATTCAAATGAAATGCAGTCAACGCAATATATAAAAAAAACTTCTACAATGAGAATTGTCTTTATTATATAGATAACAGCGCAGTTAAGGTTATTAACAACAATATTGGACATGACACTACAAGATAAACATGTAAAAAGAAACTTAAAGGAAAGAAATAAAGAATATTAGGATAGATGGGCAATATTTACAAGCTAGTGCTTGTAGATCGGCCTAAGTTGTAAGCGCACCAAAAAAATAATTGCAATGACATTAGCAGCAACATTTTCCCAAATACAAGTACTGACCTAAAATATCCTAAATTTGACACACATTCATGCAAACATACCTAAAATTGCTCGCACTTTATACATAAATATAGATAAATATACTTTATATAAAAAATAATAATAATAATAATAATTTCCTTTGTATTGTCATTCTTTGTAACAATGTACACAGAACGAAATGTCGATACACCAAATGTATATATATGCATGTATATATATATATATATATATATATATATATATATATATATATATATATATATATATTGAAGGATTTTATACATTTTACTATAAAGGATTTTATACGATTAAATACAAGTTACATTTATCAAGTGCAATGAACATTTTCACTGAGTGGGCTTCAGGTCACGCCGTTCCAAATGCAAAATAATTTGACTAGGGAATTTTGATAACAGGATTCTGACAGAGAAGGCAAGACGCCCAAGGACAGACATTGCGACGCTCTTCTCCGAGATGATGGAGCCCACGTGGGGGGCTTTCCTGGCACACCCATGGTAGGAGCCGGCACACCAGCTTGCGGGGAAAAAACGTGGGCAGAGGAATATATATATATATATATATATATATATATATATATATACACAGAGGAATGAAGAGAGCACAATCCAAAGAACACCATCCCGAACTTTGAAGCATGGGGGTGGTAGCATAATGCTTTGGGGGTGTTTTTCAGCACATGGGACAGGACGAGTGCACTGCATTAAAGAGAGAATGACTGGGGCCATGTATTGTGAGATTTAGGGGAACAACCTCTTCTTTCAGTCAGAGCATTGAAGATGGGTTGTGGCTGGGTCCTCCAACACGACAACAACCCGAAGCACATAGCCAGGAAAACGAAGGAGTGGCGCCGTAAGAAGCATATCAAGGTTCTAGCATGGCCCAGCCAGTCTCCAGACCTGAACCCAATCAAAAACCTTTGGAGGGAGCTCAAACTCAGTGTTTCTCAGCGACAGCCCAGAAACTTGACTTATCTAGCAAATATCTGTGTTGGAGGAGTGGGCCAAGATCCCTCCAGCAGTGTGTGCAAACCTGGTGAAAGAATACAGGAAACGTTTGACCTCTGTAATAGCAAACAAAGGGTACTGTACTAAATATTACCATTCATTTTCTCAGGTGTTCAAATACTTATTTGCAGCTACAATACACAAATAAGTCGTTAAAAAAAACGTGCATCTGGATTTCTGGACTTTTCTTTTTAGTTTATCCCTCTCACAGTGGACATGCACCTACAAGAAAATTTCAGACCCCTCCATGATTTCTAAGTAGGAAAAATATACAGCGTCAAAAACAAGGTTGAAATGTCTTTCGAATGGGTAATGGGCAATGTGAAGCAATGACATGCACTTCACACATTTGTGCATAGCACGTTGTAGGTGTAACCGGTCTTGATTCCTGTGTAGAGATCCCCCCACCCACCAGCCCAATCTCCTGCTGAGTCCTAGGGTAATGGCCCTGTTAGCAAATGAAAAGAATGTTAATTATGCCTATCTGAGCCTAGTTTTGGACTAAGGGATCATTTGATCCCCTTTGACCGTCCAAGGGGATACAGAAATCCCCAGGTCTTGTAGTGTGAAGGAAAGAAGAAGAAAATAACAAATTGGTAGAATAAAAGAAATATACCAAAGAAAAATGAGTGGATAAAAACGGGTCTGTGGGGGGGACAAGAAGGATAGAGCTTAAATATAAAATTGCTTGAAAGGAAGAATTAACTTGAAAAGCTTCTTATAAATTAAAAAAAAGATAAACATGTGTATACACGTACCAAAAGGTTTATGCACTTGTCACCCACAGTGGTTGAAAATAGTAGCATTAACATTTAATTGATTTCTATTTTGTAATAAGTGATGACCGGAATTTGTTTTTCATTTTCTAAACTATTTGCTTCAGATGAAACAAACCCCCACATTCTGGGACCCACAACAGGATACTTCCGGTCTTTAATAAATACGACACGTTATTGGAAGAAAACTGACCAATGAAGTTACAAAACAGAAACGCCTGCGTCAGTCAATCCAGGCGGGTTTCCCCTGTGCTACCAAAACGCTCCACTTTAAGTCGCTGTCGGCGCTTTTTTTAGAGACACCGCAGGGACATGCGGAGCTCGTCACTGTTGGGAACTCCGCGTCTTATATGAATGCTGTCCGCCCGCTTCACGTTCTTTCACAGCACGCGAGAGAGCTGCTGTTCAATATCCTTCCGCCCTTTTACCAAACAGTTCTCTTATCCGCACACTCATTCGTGTATTCTCTCTACATCAAGCTGTGAATTGCAGTCGGCACATCCACTCGGAGATGTCATTTCATTTCCTGCACTGAAGATCCTCAGTGGTGAGTCCTCTGGTTGGTCTATTTAGATGAGTCGGGGTTACAAAATTGATTTGTTTTTCATAGGGAAGTGCTGCTCAGGTGATCATCTGATTTAAATCCACTGGTGTTACAAACAGTGGCACCTCCACATATTTTTCAAAGCGTTGGTCAGATGGGGCCACTTAAAACTACAAGCCATAATTTTGGGTTATTGAAGTATCAAGGTCAGAAAGACTCATGGATACGGCTATTGATATATTTTGGTTTGTGTTTAACCTTGAATGTTACTAATGATTTATTGTGCATAGTCTATAACTGTCCAGGTAACATTTTAAGTACAAACCATTAGGTGGGTAGAGTAGCCTAAAATATTACTCAAGTAAAAGTAGTCACTTCTGAATAATAGAAAAAGACTCAAGTTGAATTAAAAAGCAGTCATCCAAATAATCATTTGGGTAAAAGTAAATAAGTACTTGGTGAAACAACTACTCAAATACTGAGTAAATGTAGCAACCTCTCCTTGTCTCTCTCTGTCTCCCTCAAATATATTCATTCATTATCTGCACCGCTTATCCTCAGTGGGGTCGCGGGGGTGCTGGAGCCCATCCCAGCCATCTTCGGTTGCCAGCCAGTCGCAGGGCACATAGGGACAGACAATTCACTCGCTCATTCACACCTAGGGACAATTCGGACCGGCCAATAAACCTGACATGCATGTTTTTGGAATGTGGGAGGAAACCGCAGGAAACCCACGCAAGCACGGGGAGAACATGCAAACTCCACACAGGGGGTTCGATATCATGACCTCAGAACTGTGCCGCACATGCGCTAACCACTGCGCCGCCGTGCTGCCCCTCTCAAATATATATATATATATATATATATATATATATATATATATATATATATATATATTTTTTTTTTTTTAAACAATCATTAAATCCGATCGTCAAAGTCCACACAATCAACAATAAATTAAGTCTCTGTCAAAAATGCCTGATAAACAAATATCTAGATGAATAAATACAAAATAAAAACTTATTTAATGAGTGTCTGTCCGGCAATCCTAAAAAAATCTGGCAATAATTAAAAAAAAAAAAGTTCCTTACTCTGCTCACAAGTGCTACGTGGTGGTTTGGGTCACAGGTCAAATTTAAATAAAATAAACAAATAATGTTCCTTTGCAGAGACGGACAGATGTCTACTTACATGGAGGGGATTTAAGGAACAGGTTCAATGTAGGTTAATGTCGCGGTGTAGGAGTACACATTTTCTTCTTGACAAATCTACTCAAGTAAAAGTAAAAAGGATAGTGATTTAAGAATGCTCCTGGAAGAACAAAATGTCCCTAAACTTACTCAAGTTAATGTAACGGAGTAAATGTAACCCGTTAGTACCCACCTCTGACCACAACAAATCCGTTTTATTGTGTTGCGTATATATTCGTACTTAAGGTTTACATTTAACAAAACAATTACTGGGTTGAGGCAGATACAAATAAAAACAAGTACAGAGACAATCGTCGCTTAACTGGATCATTTGTAACACATTGTGAATGTGACACAAAAATTATTATATATATATATATATATATATATATATATATATATATATATATATATATATATATATATATATATATATACAGTATAGTGAAGAAAATAAGTACTTGAACACCCTGCTATTTTGCTTTTTCTCCCACTTAGAAATCATGGAGGGGTTTGATTTTTTCTTGTAGGTGCATGTCCACTGTGAGAGGAATAAAATAAGAAAAATCCAGAAATCACAATACAGTGGAAATTTCAAAAAAATTCTTGCTTCGCAAAAAATCGGAGTTCGAACGCCGGTAATGCGTGAGTGCGTATGCTAGGATGCGATGCTGAGCGGCGTACGGGTGTAGATCGCTCTTTTCGTGACCAACTGTTATCGCGTGCGGACGTGCTTCGTTTTGCTTTCGCTTTTAATATAGGTCTACGAAGTGTTTTAGCCCCTAATCAGTGCAAGCAGCAAAGTTGCTACAGGTGGAAAAAGAAAAGTAGTGCGTACAACTATTGCATTTAAGAAAGAAATAATAGCAAAATATGAAGGAGGTGTGCGAGTGTCTGATCTTGCTAGGGAATACCCCACTGTCCATCTCCGCCTTCTGCTGACCACCACAAAAGTAAGAAATCCTATTCATAATTCTTTTCTTTATCCTTTTTTATTTTTACACGTTCATGTTAGCGTAATCTTTCGTACGGAAGATTACGATAACGCAAACGTACGATTAGCCTTGGTTAGCTTTAGTTTAGGTTGAACATTCAGGGTGTTGGAACGGATTAAAACGATTTACATTATTTTTAATGGGAAAAATTATTTCGGTGATCGAACAAATCGGTTTTCGAACAGGGTTCTGGAACGGATTATGGTCGAGAACCGAGGTTCCACTGTACATGATTTTCTTTAACAATGTAATTGTGTGATATAGCTGCAATTAAGTATCTAAACACCTGAGAAAATGAATGGTAATATTTGGTATTGTAGCTTTTGTTTTTTTGCAGAGGTCAAACGTTTCACCAGGTTTGCATCGACTGCGGGAGAGATCTTGGCCCACTCCTCCACTCAGATCTTGTCTCGATCAGTCAGGTTTCTGGGCTGTCACTGACAAACACGGAGTTTGAGCTCCCTCCAAAGATTTTCGATTGGGTTCAGGTCTGGAGACTGGCTGGTCCATGCTTGAACCTTGATATGCTTCTTACGGAGCCACTCCTTGGTTTTCCTGGCTATGTGCTTTGGGTTGTTGTCGTGTTGGAAGACCCAGCCACGACGCATCTTCAATGCACTAACTGAGGGACCGAGGTTGTTCCCCAAAATCTCACAATGCACGGCCCCAGTCATCATCTCTTCAATGCAGTGCACTTGTCCTGTCCCATGTGCAGAAAAACACCCCCAAAGCATGATGCTACCACCCCCATTCTTCACAGTAGGGATGGTGTTCTTCGGATTGTACTCTTCATTCTTCTTCCAAACACGCTTAGTGGAATTATGACCAAATAGTTCTATTTTTTGGTCTCATCTGACAACAAAACCTTCTCCCATGACTCCTCTGTATCATCCAAATGGTCATATGCAAACTTAAGACGGGCCTTCACATGTGCTGGTTGACGCAGGGGAACCTTCCGTGCCATGCATGATTTCAAATCATGCCGTCTTAGTGTATTACCTGCAGTAACTTTGGAAACGGTGGACCCAGTTCTTTTCAGGTCATTGACCAACTTCTGTCGTGTAGTTCCAGGCTGATTCCTCACCTTTCTTAGAACCATTGAGACCCCACGAGGTGATATCTTGTATCTCTCTACTCCGATTGAGATTGACAGTCATGTTTAGCTCTAATGATTGCTCCAACAATGGGCAGCACGGTGGAGCAGTGGTTAGCGTGTGTGCGGCACAGTTCTGAGGTCATGAGATCGAACCTTCCTGCGTGGAGTTTGCATATGCTTCCCGTCCTTGCGTGGGTTTCCTCTGGGCACTCCCACATTCCAAAAACATGCATGTCAGGTTAATTGGCCGCTCCAAATTGTCCCTAGGTATGAATGAGTGAGTGAGTTGTCTGTCTCTGTGTGCCCTGCGACGGGCTGGTGTTTTTCAACCCTTTTTGAACCAAGGAACACTTTTATTCATAAAAAAGTTCCGTGGCACACAGTCCGTTGAAAATGTTTGAAAATTAAGTGGTATCAAATATTTCACTGTACTACCTCATAAGCAGATAATTAGTATATAAAAAGAAGAAAATACTTAATATAAAAAAGAATGATGTGCTTTATGCAGTGTTCTCGTTTGCCCGCGTCCCTGTGTCCTTGACGCATCATTTTTGCTGGGGACGCATTGTGTCAAATCAACGTGCGTCCCTGGGAAGATTTACCGCACTCTAAACCTTTCGTCAGGCAGATCCGCCATTGTTGTTTTGGTCTCGCGCCGATCTCCGCAAACGAGATCTCGTTGCTTCGAGATGACGTCATTGTTTTGGTGGTTGTCGACTGAAAGAGAAGTACGCCTCCGAAAAAAAGGTTGGTATTAGGTGCAAATCAACAAAAAATTAGTAATTTCTTCAGTGTCGATAATAAGTCGAAACATAATACAGAAAGTGGAACAAGGGCAATAATTCCGGCACGAAAAATCAGCGGAGAAATTCTTCAGAAGACCGCGAAGGCAAAGAAAACATGTGTTTTGAAGCGAACAATTCGACGAAAGATAATAAACAAAAGAATACTCCAAACAAGGAAAGGACTTTTCTGCCAAAATGGATTTTATATATATATATATATATATATATATATATATATAAATATTATAATATATATATTATATTCCTGGTTACGCTATGAGGAGGATGATAACGAAGGCTTATATGTTCTGTGATGCGTGCAACCAGCGTGACAAAAAAAACTGGATTGCATAAATCATTTCTCAATACGAACTTTCAGAAAAGCACATTGGATCGGCACAACAACATGAAAACCACAAATTAGCTATGGAAATTCCGTTGCTGCAATTGGACATTGAGAAGGCATTACAACAGTGGCGGGACAGCAAACCACAAAGAATATATGAACTTAAAAATCTGAAGGTATTAAAGCTGCATGAATATATAGACTAATATTTCAGCAATATTATTTTGTATAATGTACAATATTTTTGTGAACTGAAAAATCTGAAGTGATAACTGTTTTGTATTACCAATTAACTGTGATGATTAAAACTGGATGAATATATAGATTTATATATTTATTCATATATTTGTCGCCGATTTACAATTTCAACCCCGATAACACTCACACACACAATTTTGGGGACCCATAGATCTCTGTTGGGACCCATAGATTTTTTGAGGTAAAATGAACACTGTTTATGTTTTTATTTTTTACAGTGCAATCTTAAACCGCTTTGTTAAACAAATTAAGTTATTAAATGTACCGTGCTACCTCAAGAGCAGATAATTAGTACATAAAAAGTATATAAAAATCTACTGCCACCTACGGTTATGGATGACTGTTACAGTTCCTCGTCTGAAGAGTGCAAAAATACTGAATAATGGCCTAAATTTTTGGAAAGATAAAATTCCAGCGGCACACTGGAATAACTGACCTATTTATCTTCCACTATTCTTGTTCATCAATTAACTAAAATATGATTGTGAACAACATATGGAAAGGCCTGTAGCCATTCGGACTTTTTACCAGAATCAACCATTCTTCATCAACTATAAACTACAATCAAAAAAGTAATATGGTCAGCTACTATACCATTCATCAATAATATATTGTTGCAGAAAATATTAAAACTTGAAATAACAGCAGCAATGCAGAAGGCACGCGTGCGCACACATGCAAACACGCTCGCGCGCACGCACACACATGCGCGTGCACACACACGCTTCTTTAAAATATTCGCCATCAGTAAATGGTTTTCCGTGCTTTGCTACTCAGTGAGCAATTTGTTAGATAGCTTCATTGGTGGTGTTTTTACCAGCGACAAAGGTTTTAAGGGTTTGTGTTTATTTGCCGTATCTGGACCTAGCGCATTTTGATGTGTCTGCCTTGAATTCATGTTCATGTCTCGTAATGACGTTTAACACTTGATGCGCGAGGTACAACACTCTCGGGGCATAATGCACAAAAAAGCACGGTAATTTTTTGCACAAAGCCCCAGTCATCTGTCCACGCTGGCTGGAGATACCGCGATCTTTTCGCCCGAGGAGCCGTCATGATCCGTTCATTTATTGCGCGCACGTGTGTTTCGTTGGCTAGGTCTCTCTCTTTCTCTCTTTCTCTCTTTCTCTCTTTCTCTCTTTCTCTCTTTCTCTCTTTCTCTCTTTCTCTCTTTCTTTCTCTCTCTCTCTCTGTGAGGCGCCGTGCAAACTCACACTGAAAAACCCACGTAAAGCCAAACGTATATCCTTTACATAACATGGCGCTCAACTGAAGATGTCTACACTTCAGGTAAATGCGCTTTCCCCCCCAAAAAATCTTTATTATTTAGCCGTGCGCTCGCGTGCCACTGCTTAACCCCCACGCGTGCCAGCAGTGGCACGCGTGCCATAGGTTGCCGACCCCTGCTCTAGAGGACATGAGGTCAAATTGCCAACTTTGAGATTTTATTTTTCGAGATCCATGGCACGTGGAATATTATGGGACATATCTGCATGTTAGAGGAGAGGAAGACTACACGTTCTTTGTGCAATTAAAAGGAAAAAGGTCTTTTGTAATCTCTTTAAAGAGGCAACTTTTGGACAGCAAAGTTCATTGTGAAAGTGATCTACTTGCTGACTTTTTGCATCCTCGTTCTACAAGACATCTGTTTCCATTTAAGTATCCCTACATGTGCAGATATCATGTACTTCCTCTTCTCTAGCCCAGGCACGTTGCATAAGAGTCCATATCTCAGTGGACATGGAGGTCATCTCTTGACAGATCTGCTCCGGCCTAGCTTTCCGTACAGATGCGATTAATTGGATTCAAAGTGATCTTTGACAGGAAATGAAAGTTTATTAAGTTAACAAACCGTTATTGCAACCCCAAAGCTGATGTGTGCACATTAATAGAGCCAAAGAATGTTACTGTAATAACACTGATGTGATGGTTCTAACCCGGTCCACATTTTCCTTTGTTATTTGAGGTAGTATATTCAGTACTAGTAGTAGATGACAGGCAGTGGTCATCTGTCTTTCTATAGTGTATGCTGCAGCAAGTCTCCCAAGGCTTGGAAATTTGCACTCTATAATCCCCTTTAACCTCAGCACCACCCAGATTCCTTTTACAGGGCAACAGTGGCGCAAAAAGACAAATGGGCACAAAAAAAAAGAACCTGAAACAAAACAGGAGCTCAGTTGTACATGGCAATTAAAGAGAGCCCTTGTGGGGAGGAGTTTCAAGACAAATTCAAAGAAAGAACGGTGATAGCTGTAATAGTGGCGCTCAAATCCTCTTCTGGCTACAGAATAAAATGCAACGGAAGTTACATAATTATGAATGAATTAAAAAGTTATGAATGAAGCAATTATAAAATCATGGGTAAATATAGGCAGTGAACTTGCTAAATATTACGACAGTACCAACATGAAATTTGTTCTTGTCAAGTCGAGTCTAGTCATGATTATTTGTATAGACCTTAATCACAAGGAGTCTCAAAGGGCTGCATAGACCAAAGATGATTGCAAACCATAGACTATTATTAACCCATCCCCTGATCTAAAACCTACACGATGGCAAGGAAAATAATTCAAAAACCTCAACATGAGGAAAATGAAGAAACCTTGAGAAAGGGCCGCGCAGAGGTGATCCCCCTTCCAGGATGACCAGGCTGCAATTAGCTGAATGTGCTCCTTTCTTAACTCTTTGGCATAAGTGCTGTGCCATTACTGCCTTAAAGAAAAGATTATTTTTAAATAAAGAGAGCAGTGGATGTAATTCCACTTGTATGTTTAATTTTTAAACTAACTCCAACTAAAGTGTCATGAAAATTATTAAATGTTGATGCTAAGGCAATGCTAACCTGAAGCATCCTATAATTTAAAGGGCCCAGGTGCCAGAGCCAGTATAGGACAGTGGTGAGGTTGTTTATTTCTTTGCAGTTTTTTTTGTAACGAAGATGAGAGAACACGAGTGAAATATACTACTGTTTTACAATTACCTCTTGCACTCAGTAGGTTCGTGGGGGTGCCGGAGCCCATCCCAGCTATCTTCGGGCAGTGGGCAGGGGACACCCTCATCTGGTTGCCAGCCAGTCTCAGGGCACACAGAGACAGACAACTCACTCACTCATTCACACCTAGGGACAATTTGCAAGCACGGGGAGAACATGCAAACCCCGCACAGAAAGGCTGGTAGCTGGATTTGAACCCATGACCTCAGAACTGTGCCACGGACACGCTAACCATTCAACTGCCGTGACACCCCATTTCTTTTTATACTGTTTAAAAAAAAGATTGTGTTTTTACACAATCTAAATG
Source organism: Urocampus carinirostris (assembly GCF_059441175.1). Lineage (NCBI taxonomy): Eukaryota > Metazoa > Chordata > Actinopteri > Syngnathiformes > Syngnathidae > Urocampus > Urocampus carinirostris. Next base: position 40,386,992 of record NC_142359.1, read on the forward strand.
TAATTGTAATAATAATACTAGTAATATTTTTTATTGAAGAAAAAACAAGTTTAAAAATGAACTTTTGTCTAATGATGAAATTAATTTTGGTTGTTTATCAACATTGTACCTTTCTAGCTTTGTAGCTAGCTATCTTCCTATCTTTTAGCTATTTAGAAAGATATCTATCTAGCTTTTATTTTTTTTGCATGCTATATAGATAACACTTGACCTTTTTTGCTAGTTATCAAGCTATATATTGGCCTCCTCTCTAGTTATCTAGCTAGCTTTCATTAGCTTTCTATGTGGCTGTTTGGTTGGCGTTTTACTCTGTTAGCTAGCTATGTAGCTCCCATTCATTTTTTTACCTGTTTGCCTTTGTGGGCTAACTATCAAGGTTCATTTTTAGCTATTTAAAAAGCCATCAAGCTAAGTTGTTATTTTCAAATCAAACTGGGGGTCTTTTGTGCTAATTAGTCAAAAAAATTGTCGCTTGACGGTTGAAAAAGGTTGAGAACCTTGGTGTAGTGTAACAAAAAATGGGTGCTAAAATGCACAAGGAAGAATACAAACTACGGAGACTATAGTGACAAAACTGCACCATTTCTCTTTTGCCGAGCCTTTTTGGTTTTGGGGGGGTTCCCGTAGCAGCAAGATGGCGCACAATTATCTACCTCTATCACCTCTCTTCAACAACTTTTTCAACAGGTTTGACCACTCCGCCTCATCCTCACCCCTGAGTACTGCAGCTGTCCTTCCCCCTCCCCCTCTGGACACTAGCATGGAAGACATCCCCCCACTAAAAATAACTGCAGCCCAGGTGTGTGGAGAGCTGAGAAGGCTGCGAACCAGCAAGGCAGCTGGTCCAGATGGAGTATTTCCCCCGACTGCTGAAAGCCTGTGCATCTGAGCTGGGAGACCCTCTACAGCGCATCTTCAACCTGAGCCTTGAACAGGGGAGGGTCCCTCAGCTGTGGAAAACATCCTGCATAATCCCAGTCCCAAAGAAATCAAGACCTGAGGAACTCAACGACTTCAGGCCGGTCGCCCTGACATCACATGTGATGAAAACCATGGAGCGTTTGCTGCTGCACCACCTGAGGCTACAGGTCCGTCATGCCATCGACCCTCTGCAATTTGCTTACCAGGAGAAGTTGGGAGTAGAGGATGCTATAGTATACATGTTACACCGATCCCTCTCTCACCTGGATAGGGCTAAGGGGGCTGTGAGGATTACATTTTTGGACTTCTCCAGTGCCTTCAATACCATACAGCCTCTGCTACTGAGTAGGAAACTGACAAAGATGGGAGTTAGCTCACACCTTGTAGAATGGATTACTCACTACCTGACAGGCAGACCACAGTATGTGAAACAGGGGGGCTGTACATTGGACACTGTGGTTAGCAGCAAAGGATCTCCGCAGGGGGCCGTGCTCTCTCCGTTCCTATTCACTCTGTATACATCGGACTATAAGTACAACTCTGAGTCCTGCCATGTGCAAAAGTTTGCCGACGACACTGCGATCGTGGGATGTATCAGAAATGGGCAGGAGGAGGAGTACAGGAAATTTATTCAGGACTTTGTCCGATGGAGCGACGCAAAGCACCTGCACCTGAACACCACCAAGACCAGGGAGATGGTGGTGGACTTCAGGAGAACCAGAACTCACGCGGTTCCTGTAACCATCAAAGGAGAATGTGCAGAATTTGTCCAGACCTACAAATACCTGGGTGTGCAGCTGGACAACAAACTGGACTGGACTGCCAACACAGAAGCTCTATGTAGGAAGGGGCAAAGCCGACTTTACTTTCTCAGAAGGCTGGCCTCCTTCAAAATCTGCAAAAAGCTCCTGAAAATATTCTATGAGACAGTTGTGGCAAGCGCCATCTTCTATGCGACAGCGTGTTGAGGAGGCAGCGTCAAGAAGAAGGATGCCTCTCGTCTCAATAAACTGGCTAGGAAAGCGAGCTCTGTTGTGGGTAAAGAGCTGGACACCCTAACAACAGTAGCTGAGAGACGGGCACTGGAAAAGCTGCGGTCAATCATGGACAATCCATCGCATCCACTACACAGCATTTTCTCCAGACAGAAGAGCAGTTTCAGCGACAGACTGCTGTCACTGTCTTGTACTACGGACAGACTGAAGAGATCTTTTCTTCCTCATGCCATGAGGCTCTTTAACTCTACCCGGCAGAGTAAAAGCCCACATTAAACCACACCACCTACATTGCATATTACCGAATTTTATTGCATTGTAGCACTATTTAGATATTCTACAGTATATAACACGCTACAGTGGGCATTTGCACGTCACACTGGGTGTTTGTATATTGTATTCTTTTTGCTTTATTATTGTATTGTTCTCAGCTCAGGGATGCTGCTGGAAATGTGAATTTCCCTTCGGGGATCAATAAAGTATCTATCTATCTATCTATCTATCTATCTAGGTCAGCCTCATTTCATGTAAAAATGAATACACATTTCTTGACCTACAAATATTTAAAAAAAAACACATTTACATGATAGTTCATGTATTTTTTGCTTATTATTTAAATCAATACATATATGTTCTTTATTATATTTCTAATTAAGTTTTTTATTTTTATTTTTCTCCAAACGGAAGAGCAGCTTCAGCGACCGACTGCTGTCACAGTCTTGTTCTATGGACAGACTGAGGAGATCATTTCTTCCTCATGCCATGAGGCCCTTTAACTCCAACCCGGGGAGTAAAAGCCGACATTAAACCACACCCCCACATTCCATATTACCCTATTTTTATTACAGTGTGTATTTTATGTAGCACTATTTAAATACTCTATATCAATACGTTCCATTGGGTATTTATGTATCATATTCCTTTTACTTTATTATTGTGGGCAGCACGGCGGGGCAGTGGTTAGCGCATGTGCGGCACAATTCATGTCTTGGGAACCTCCTGCGTGGGTTCAAATCCAGCTCCAGACTTCCTGTGCGGAGTTTGTATGTTCTCCCTGTGCTTGCGTGGGTTTCCTCCGGGCACTCCGGTTTCCTCCCACATTCCAAAAACATGCATTTCAAGTGAATTGGCCGGTCCAAATTGTCCCTAGGTGTGAATGAGCGAGTGAGTTGTCTGTCCCCGTGTGCCCTGCGATTGGCTGGCAACCAGTTCAGGGTGTCCCCTGCCCACTGCCCGATAATTGCTGGGATAGGCTCCAACACCCCCGCGACCCTACTGAGGATAAGCGGTGTAGCTAATGAGGATTTATTATTGTTTTTTTTTTTTCATCACAAGGATACTGCTGGAAGTGTGAATTTACCTACGGGGATGAATAAAGTATCAATCTATCTATCTGTCTATCTATCTGTCTGTCTGTCTGTCTGATCAAAGCCGTCCTGAATTAAAAAGAAACGTGTATGAATATTTGAAATCAATAGTGGGATGAGGTTTGCGAAAAAAAAACAATGGTAAGCAGAAAGTCTATCATAGGCACATTAAATTAATTTGTTTCTGCCGGATGCTTGACTTCATTTTATGTGTTAAGAAAAACGTGCCGAGACAAACGTCCAAGGACGACAATGTGTCGCTTTTAAGGGTCCTTCAATCAACTTTTTATGCAGAGGTGTCAAACATGCTGCCCTCGCCAAGGGTCTTAATTACGGGCCGCGAGACAACGCTGAGGGATGCGCAAAGCAAAATGAGCTGCAGTTATCAACATGTCCACCCGGATGCCGTCAAAGCCAGGTGCCACTTGCACAGCAACTGTAGCTACATTACTTTCTTTTTTCCTTTTCTTTTGGTTGTTAATAGTATCCAAACCTGTCACAATCCTGCGCATTAAGTTCTGTTTCACTTGTATGCTCTCTCTCTTCAAGTCTCTCTCTCTGTCTCCCTCACTCTCTTACTCTTGTTTTCTTTCTATCTCTCTTTTTCTTTCTTTTTCTCTTTCTTTCTTTCTTTCTTTTCTCTTGTTCTTTTCTCTTTCCCTCTCTCTCTCTTTTGCTCTTTATTTTTCTCATTTTCTTTCTTTATCATGTTCTTTTTTCTCTCTTTCTGGTTTCTTTCTCTCTTTGTCTGTCTCTTTCTTCTCCCTTTCTTTTGATCTCGCTCTTCCTCTTTCCTTCTCTCGCGTTCTCTAGTTGTATTTTTCTCTCTCTCCTCTCTTTACTTTTCACTCTCTTTCTTGCATCCCTTTTCCCTCTCTTTGTCTCACTTTTTCTCTTTCTTTCCTCCTTTTTCTTCCTCCCTTTCTTTTTTTTCTCTCTCTATCTCTATTTTCCCTCCTTCACTCTCTCATTCTGTTTCTCTCTCTCACTCCCTTTCTTTCCCTTCCTCTCTTTATTTCCCTTTAACCTAATAGTCCAGCTCCCCTGAGAGTTTTATTTTCTAACCATGTGTCCCCCGAGCTCAACCTTCTTTGACACCCCTGTTGTCACGACTTTGAATCCTCTGTTATTTCTCCGGGAAGGTTCCGAGTGGGCGGACGCTGCGTAGGGCTGAAGACGAAAATTACCGTGTTGGCAAGGTGACTCGTTCACTGATGTTTCCCTTTCACAGCTGTGTGGGTGTTTTTCTCTGACATTACTGTACAGAAAAAACACACCACATATTTGAAAATTGCAGTTCAAAAGCGTCAGCCAATTTAACATCGGTGGGGCTGCCTCTGGGAACTTAATAAGGTTGGAGAAAACCTATTAGCAGCCGCGCGAGAGGCAGCCAACATTGTAGGCTTTTTTTCTCCAGCTTCACATTGACACAAACACAGAGCAAAACTTCTGTTTAATGAATAAGAGATAAACATAAAAATATACTTTTTGAACAAGCGTACATTGGACCTGGCCCAAGAGGACCATTTGTCTTCTAATTTACGCTAAGATGCTAAATTGCTAATCAGTGTTTAACAATTTAGGGATTACAAAATGCACAGAACGTCTAGTGTTCCTTCCCTCAATCATGCAGATATGTTTAAAAATATTCCACACGCCATGGATCTCGAGAAACTTATCCTCAAATTTGAATTTATATTTCCTGGAGCAGTGACGTCACTGGATGACAACAAGGGTTCAAAACAATGGTTGGTCCTGTTGAAAAACAGCTGGCGATTGTATTTATCAAATGCATAGCGCTCATTTTTGCTTGGATTATTTTGGAACTTTGCGCACTGTGTCGCTGGGGGACTTCTGACTGTTTTGTCTGATGTGCGTGTTTGATTATTAAAATCTGCGTGGGGTAAGTTTACTTGCTAGTCGTTTAACTCCAGCATTTCTTTTTTGCTTTCATCTCTTTCTCTCTTTCTCTCTTTCTCTCTTTCTTTTTTTCTTTCTTTTTTTCTTTTTTTTCCTTTTTTTCTTTTTTTCTTTCTTTTTTTCTTCCTTTTTTTTCTTTCTTATTTTCTTTCTTTTTTTCTTTCTTTGATTCCTCACCTTCTCTCCCTCCATTTGTGTATTTTACATTACATGAGTGGGGTCTGACATGATTGTCCGTCATCTTGCTGCTACCGGGAACCCCCAAAACCTTGTGAAAAAGTGAGCAAAACGAATGAAAGAAAAACGGTGCGGTTTGACCACTTTGAGTCCACCAGTTTGTAATCTTCCTTGAGGTTTGTAGACGTTTTTTGGGCAACCTAAACATGCGACCCGCCCACCAAATGAAACTGAAAATATGACAATATAGTGGTGTCTACTACTAAAATACTACTAGGAAACAATTACAGAATTACTACGAATTTATAAGGATTTCATATATTCTTTTACTTTAATTAAAGAAAGAAAAAAAACTACTAGAGTAATACTGTAATACAAAATACTACTACACGAATCTACAGAAATACTACCACATCTAGTTACCATTATCTTTAGAAATCCAACTACAGAAATCTTACAAAAATACTACAGAAAATCTTATGTAAATACTACAAGAGTATTTCTACAAAAATACTATGACTGAAATACAACCACAGAAATATAACAGTAGCAATACAAAATACAAATACAGTAATACTACAAAGTACTTCTACAGAAACAATACAAAATACAACCACAGCAATCCTACGAAAAAAATCAACAGCTCTATATAAAAATATCCATCTGCACCGCTTATCCTCTGTAGGGTCGCAGTGGGCTAGAGCCCATCCCAGCCATCCTCGGGTAGTGAGCAGGGGACACCCTGAACTGGTTGCCAGCCAGTCGCAGGGCACACAGGGACAGACAATTCACTCGCTCATCCACACCTAGGGACAATTTGGACTGGCCAATTAACCTGACATGCATGTTTTGGGAATTTGCGAGGAAACCGAAGTGTCCGGAGGAATCCCACCCAAGCACAGGGAGAACATGCAAACTCCACACAGGAGGTTCGATCTCATGACCTCAGAACTGTGCCGCACACAGTATTACTACAAAAATACTTCTACTGAAATACAAACACAGAAAGAAATAGAAGATGTATATTTCTGCGTATGTTTCTTCATGGTAACTAGTAATTGCACTTCTTTTAAATTCTATTACTTTTTAAATTCAATGTTTTAATTTCTATTTCACTTTAAATAATTTGTGTATATGTGCACTATATAGGGCAGCTTTGAATTTCACTAACACTTTGTGTAATGACAATAAAGTTGGCCTATTCTATTCTAATCATAAATGCTAATGAGAAAAATTGGATAAGTTTCCCGGCTTGGAGCCCATGCCATTTTCTTTTACCAAATGCGACCTGCCAATCCAAAAGAAAATCACAATGACCCAGCACAGGTACGCAGGCACCTAAACCGTTCTTAGGGGGCACCACGTTGTAGACCCCTGGCACAGAGTATAAGGATTGAGTATGAAGTGTAGACACAAAGTGTAGCAGGCCCTCAAGTGACCCCGTGGAAAAAAAAGGTATGCGGATGCGGAGGCAGGCAAAGAAAGACGGGGTAAAGAGTCAAACAAAAGTCTCCTGCAGTAGCACTTCACTGTGGCCTTGGAGGAAAATAAGCAAAGACTGGTGTACTTGCTATGTCAAAAATGTTGAAAGTGGACAGAATGAAGCCAAATAAATTAAGCTTTAAAGTTCAAATCACACTGATAAAACAATTGATTTTTTTTCTGTGAAAATGTGCCGAGGTGATGTGTTACCATCAATAACGAGTAATCTTTGTTTTGCCCCCACCGCATGTGGTCACTTAAAAAAGAAGGATAAATCTTGGGTGGGGCGCGAAATGATTTATTCTACCGAGGGTGGCTGCACAGAAAACAATTGAGAAGCACTGCATTACAGCAACAGCCATTGGTCAAATATTACGCAGTGTTCTATTAGGCTTCACATTGATATTTGAATGTTATTCGCAGGTACTATTTTCTCCCGTGCACACCAGAAGATGGCCGGTTGAATTCCGAGCTTGCTGATTGGCTGGCCCAGCTTGCCGTCATGGCCAAAAGCCCAGAAGTGAAACTTACCGTTTTAGGCCGAGCAGGGGTGGGAAAGTCTGGTAAGAGATGTATTTTTTTTTAATTGATTACATTTTTTTGTTAATTTTATTGGACATTACAACTTGTGTGGCATTACTCGATGCTGCCCCCTTCTAGTTTGGCTGAATAAGTAATTTTCAGATGACACTTCACCAAAGTTGACACACATTTATATGTTCTAACATTATTTATGACTTTCACTTAGTTTTGTGTGCCTGTGGGTCATAACAACCTTTTGAACATATTTTCTGTCAACAGTTTTATGCCTATCATAAATTCCGCCTAGCTTTTATCAGGGAAGTATTTTTCTTTGTGTTTTGGTATAAAAGCTTTTATTATCTCTACTTCGTGTCCTTAAAAGGACAAATAAAAGGTTCAACCATTCTCAGATGAGTTTTAATTGCACTTTCAAAACCTTGTCCTTGTTTGGAAAAAAAGTTAAGTAAGATATGCACTAAAGAATTGAAAAATAAAGCCGAAGTCTGGCAGCAGTCTGACCGTAAAAGTGACCAAAGTAAAACAAGTTGTGCGTGTGTGTGTGTGTGTGTGTGTGTGTGTGTGTGTATATGTTAATATATGTATGTATGTCTGTATATACATATATATATATATATATATATATAAAAATGTATAGTTTCCATTTAATTTTTTGCTGGCAACTGTGTGGACAAGTAAGAATTTTATTGTGCAGGGAAACGGGGTTCTTTACTGTGCATATGACAATAAACACTTTGAATTCAATTTAGTTTAAAAAAAGACTCATCACAGAAACATCAAGATCGTTCTAAAACAAGATACCGGGAAAATATAAATCAGCACAGCTCACCTAAGTTCTCTTGCAGCCTTCACGTAACCATGGTCTTCTTTATACCGTGAGTGTAGTAAATCCAGGAGAGTAAAATGTTTACAAATACAGAATTGTAAAACATGCTTTTTCTATGCCGTAGTGCAACCCAACGTGTGATTCACATTCATCTTTTTCGGCCAATTGCAGGCTTTGTTTCGCCCCTTTAGCCAATGCGAGCCTGTAAATGATAAAAAGGATCCGCCCCCTTTACCTCCGAATAACTTTAGCCAATAGTGACTGATTCAAATGATGATTGACACATTGGTTAGGAAATGAAACGCCGGTATAAAAATCCCAGCATACACTGCGGACTACTTCGCCTTCGGGGGAAAATGGTCTTCTTACAACCGTGAGTGTAGTAAATCCAGGAGAGTAAAATATTTACAAATACAGAATAGAAAAAATGTTTTCTCTATGCCGTAGTGCAACCCAACCTGTGATTCACATTCATCTTTTTTGGCCAATTGCAGGCTTTGTTTCGCCCCTTTAGCCTATGCGAACCTATAAATGATAAAAAGGATCCGCCCTCTTTACCTCCGAATAACTTTAGCTAATAGTGACTGATTCAAATGATGATTGACACATTGGTTAGGAAATGAAACGCCGATATATAAATGCCAGCATACACCGCGGACGACTGCTTTAGTTGCAAGACTTTGCGACTTAATATTGATCCATATATAAGGCGCACTGTATTATAAGGCGCATGGTCAGCTTTTGAAAAAGTTAAAGGCTTTTAGGTGCGCCTTATAGTGCGGAAAAAACGGTATATACAGGGAGTGCAGAATTATTAGGCAAATGAGTATTTTGACCACATCATCCTCTTTATGCATGTTGTCTTACTCCAAGCTGTATAGGCTCGAAAGCCTACTACCAATTAAGCATATCAGGTGATGTGCATCTCTGTAATGAGAAGGGGTGTGGTCTAATGACATCAACACCCTATATCAGGTGTGCATAATTATTCGGCAACTTCCTTTCCTTTGGCAAAATGGGTCAGAAGAGGGACTTGACAGGCTCTGAAAAGTCAAAAATAGTGAGATATCTTGCAGAGGGATGCAGCACTCTTAAAATTGCCAACCTTCTGAAGCGTGATCATCGAACAATCAAGCGTTACATTCAAAATAGTCAACAGGGTCGCAAGAAGCGTGTAGAAAAACCAAGGCGCAAAATAACTGCCCGTGAACTGAGAAAAGTCAAGCGTACAGCTGCCAAGATGCCACTTGCCACCAGTTTTGCCATATTTCAGAGCTGCAACATCACTGGAGTGCCCAAAAGCACAAGGTGTGCAATACTCAGAGACATGGCCAAGGTAAGAAAGGCTGAAAAACGACCACCACTGAACAAGACACACAAGCTGAAACGTCAAGACTGGGCCAAGAAACATCTCAAGACGGATTTTTCTAAGGTTTTATGGACTGATGAAATGAGAGTGAGTCTTGATGGGGCAGATGGATGGGCCCGTGGCTGGATCGGTAAAGGGCAGAGAGCTCCAGTCCGCCTCAGACGCCAGCAAGGTGGAGGTGGGGTACTGGTATGGGCTGGTATCATCAAAGATGAGCTTGTGGGGCCTTTTCGGGTTGAGGATGGACTCAAGCTCAACTCCCAGTCCTACTGCCAGTTTCTGGAAGACACCTTCTTCAAGCAGTGGTACAGGAAGAAGTCCGCATCCTTCAAGAAAAACATGATTTTCATGCAGGACAACGCTCCATCACACGCATCCAAGTACTCCACAGCGTGGCTGGCAAGAAAGGGTCTAAAAGAAGAAAAACTAATGACATGGCCTCCTTGTTCACCTGATCTGAACCCCATAGAGAACCTGTGGTCCCTCATCAAATGTGAGATTTACAAGGAGGGAAAACAGTACACCTCTCTGAACAGTGTCTGGGAGGCTGTGGTTGCTGCTGCACGCAATGTTGATCGTGAACAGATCAAAGCACTGACAGAATCCATGGATGGCAGGCTTTTGAGTGTCCTTGCAAAGAAAGGTGGCTATATTGGTCACTGATTTGTTTTTGTTTTGTTTTTGAATGTCAGAAATGTATATTTGTGAATGTTGAGCTGTTATATTGGTTTCCCTGATGAAAATAAATAATTGAAATGGGTATACATTTGTTTTTTGTTAAGTTGCCTAATAATTATGCACAGTAATAGTCACCTGCACACACAGATATCCTCCTAAAATAGCTAAAACTAAAAAAGCCCCACTCCAACTTCCAAAATATTCAGCTTTGATATTAATGAGACTTTTGGGTTCTTTAAGAACATGGTTGTTGTTCAATAATAAAATTAATCCTCAAAAATACAACTTGCCTAATAATTCTGCACTCCCTGTATATATATATATATATATATATATATATATATATATATATATATATATATTTTTTTTTTTTTTTTCGCAGAGCCCCTAATATATATCCATAATTCCAAATATATCCTAATCCTTGCAGTCATTGAGCCATGTTTAGGTGTAGAATGCACCTGTCCGCTTACACGTGACTTGTAGGGGGCGATGACGCTTCATTGGACAATGCCTTACAAAATAATGCCAGGAGTCGTTATTCATGAGGGAAGAAGTGCATTGACAAAGGGAAATTGGAGCCCATCCCAGCCATCTCTGGGCAGTGGGCAGGGGACACCCTGAACTGGTTGCCAGCCAATCGCAGGGCACACGGGGACAGACAACTCACTCGCTCAGTCACACCTAGGGACAATTTGGACCAGCCAATTCACCTGAAATGCATGTTTTTGGAATGTGGGAGGAAACCGGAGTGCCCGGAGGAAACCCATGCAAGCACGGGGAGAACATACAAACTCCGCACAGGAAGGCCGGTAGCTGGATTTGAACCCACGCAGGAGGTTCCCACGACCTCAGAACTGTGCCGCACACGCGCTAACCACTGCGCCGCCGTGCTGCCCTTGCAAATTTCATATTCCTTTTAAATTATTTTTTCAAACATACAAACAAAATACAAAACTGATATGATCTCGGTCAAGGCCACTTGTGGCTACAAAATAAAAGACAACTAATATTATGTGAGAAGCTTTGTAAATATGACTAAATAAAGTTATAAATGAAGAAATCATACAAACATACAAACAAAAAAGGAAAAATAATAGATTAAATATATTTAAAAAAATAAAATTGACAACATTGTAGAGTTTTACCAGGTATTCATCTTTTTCCGTGATATTTCTTCTCTTAGATTCCCCAATTAGAGCACCTTGAATGTTTTGGGTATCCTGTGTACCCCAATTTTCTTCAAAACAAAACATAATTTGTTCCGGTAATCTTGTGTTTTTGGACACAGACAAAATATATGGATGTGGTTGATATCTTCCTCTCCACATGCTTTCCGGCATGCTTTAAAAAAACTCCTAATCTTGGGGGGGTGATAAAAAATCTGACCACGTACTTCTAGTTGAATGCCCTCAGAATCTTTTTTCATTTTTACATTTTTTTAATTTCATGTATTAAAGCATTCTGTTTCTTATTAAAAACACAAACAGTCTGCAGGCAGGTTGCATTCTGTTTTCGAATGTTAGGCGTCTCAATGTGCAATCAAACCGTTCTCAACGGCAGGGGGTTTGTTGAGCGGAATTATTTTTAGCGCAAAACTTTGACTGCCCTCAATTTTAGCAGACTGCGTGCGTGATTGTGACGACACTTGCCCACCGGCGTGCGTTGTTGTGCTTTGGAGCTGCTTTTGTTGTAGAGCGTCATTTTTTTTCTTCGTGTTTGTTTGATTCAGGGTAGCAATGATTTATCTTTAAATTAGTAATAATAGGTCAGGATGAGCTGTTTCTTCTGATTGTTTTATTTACAGCACATGTGTCAATAAGGCGGCCTGCGGACCGGATCAGGCCGGCCAACGGTTTTAATCCGGCCCGCAAGACAACACCCATACAAGACATGCAAGACAGGAAAGGGCTGCAGTCTTACACTTCTCGCCAAAGCCAGGCATAACTCGCAAAGTAACTGTAGTAGTATTTACCTCTCTCTCCCTCTCCCTCTCTTTTTTCTTTGATTTTCTCACTCTTTTTCCCTTAAATTCTATATCTCTCACTTTGTCTATTACTCTCTCTTTTTTGCTCTTTTTCCCCTGTATTTTTCTCTCTCTAACTCTCCCCAACTCTGCCTTTTCTTTCTTTCTTTCTTTCTTTCTTTCTTTCTTGTCACAGACCAGGAACGGAGACGGGACCCAATTGCGTTCGTTTTACTCAGTTTTTATTAAGAAGGAGAACAGGACTTGCAACCACAATCCGATGATTGTCGGTCACGGGTAGTATATAGCAGGAACTTCCATGTCGAGCGAGGGTAGTCGTTGACAGCGAGAAAAACAAGTCGATGCCGGGGCGGAGGAGCAAAAACATAAACGGGTCCAGAAAAAAGGGTCGGCAACAGGTATCAGGCAGAAAACAGGGCAGGATAGAGTCGGAGAGTCACAAAAGCTTGCCTAGCTGGGAGCATAGGTTCACAGATGATCTGACAGGTTCTTTCAGGAAGGTTGGAGTTTAAAAAAAGCCCAATAGCCAAACAGGTCCCGTGGCTGTTGGCGCCAACGGGGCAGCCACAGGTGCCCTGAATCAATAATCGTGACATTTGTTCGCTTTCATTTTTATCCTTTCTCTCTTTATCTCCCTTTTTCTGTTCTTCTCTTTCTCTCACTTCTATTCTTTCTCTCTCCCTTTCATTCCTTCCTTCTTTTTTCCCACATTCTGTGTCTCTTTTTCACTTCCTTCTTCCTCTCTCTCTCTCTCTCTCTCCCTCACTCATGTTCTCTCTCTTTCTCTCTCTTTCTGTCCTTCTCCCTCCTTATCTCTCTTTCTTTCACTATTTCTCCCCATTTCTGTCTATTTTATCTTCTCTTTTTCTCACTTTGTCTCCCTTGTTCTCTCTCTCTTTTTCTCTTTTTCTCTTTTTCTTTCTCTCTTTCTCTTCAATATACTAGTCCGGCCACTATGTGTTTTTTTTTCAAGCATGTAGCCCCCAGCTAAAATAAGTTTGACACCCCTAGTTTACAGAATATTCTGGGCATAAATGAGCCACAGACAATGGCTTGTACGAATTCACAATTACGAAGATAGAAGTGGTTTGCAGTCATTGTTTTACAAAAAGGGCAGTCCATAAAATGAAAATCCATAACAAAGTTATACGTGAAAGGGGTCCCACAGTTGGATAGAGCACTGCTATACTGACGAAAACCTGGTCATCCAAAGGGAAATCATGGTAAAGCTGCCCAACCCTAGCCTAAAGAAAAACAAAAAAAAAAACAATTGTCTTCTGATTACAGAAGAGAGCTGGAAGTCACTTGATGTGATCTTCCACACTGGCGCTTAGAAATATGCTTGTTTACACATCTCCTCATGAGTTGTGTATTTCACTTAAAGAAATAATGTGATAGCCCTAACAATGGTGCATAAGGCCACTGCTGAGTACAAAATAAAACACAACTGAAGTTACATAATTACAACTAACTAAATCAATTTATAAATGATTCACGTAACATGTATTTGTATAGTTTTTAATCACATACAGCCTCAAACACCAGTAAGATTAGGCCTAACAATCCAGGACTTGGGTAGCAGATGTGAAAAAAAGGTTAGCCAGATAGTTATGCAACAAACGACACTAGAGTTGTTCGATAAAACCTTCTCAATTCCAAAATTTATACTACGCCTTAAATGTCAGCCCCAAAACCATAAAACACCTTGGGAAAATTAAACTGCAATGTTCCTTTCTTCAATGTACGTCCTATTATTACCTTCCCTATTTTGAACAATTCCAGAAAGCCAATATTATCAATTAAGATTATTAATTGATGCAAAATTAATCCACGGTTAAACAAAATACAATTGTTTTTTTCATGCTTATCATTCAGGACTTTATCATAAATGTAGATAAATTTATGATGTAAAAAAAAAGTTATTAAAGGATTGCCTGCTGTACTTGCAACCTGTTTATTATGATTTCACTTACCCAGGGGCGTTACTAGATGGGGTAGGGATGGGCAGCACCCTCCCTTGATCAGTATATTACCAATGATAATGTAATATTATGCACAACAAAAATGTATAATTTTTTGATCAAGGGATACATTATTCTGAAAAATTATATTGGAATGTATTTTTTTCACTCTCCAGTTAAATTTTGAACCTTTTTATACTAAGCAACTTTAACGTCAAGCAACAAGTAACCTGTATGAAATAACAAACTATTATTTTAAAATATGTATTGACTTTTGAGTGCAGCAACAAACTAAAAAAGAAGAAACAAAATATTTTTTTCTAAAGCTAATAGTAAAACGCATCCCTGAAAAACACTGGAAAAGTAAAAAGATATATATTTAAAAAAGAAAATGCTGAAATACAAAACTATTAATGTTTTACATAATCAACAAATTAAAATACATTAAAAAAAATGTAGATTGACCAATCACAAGGGGGGAAAAGCGTCTAAAAGGAAGTCTATTGTTTTAGTCTATTGTCTATGTTTTAAGTAAAGAAACCTGATGTAAGCTGCTGCTGGATGTGCTGTTGGTTATGTTTAGCGTGCATTAGAAAATACTTTGGGTAAAATAATAGTGTTGCCGCCCCGCATGCATTTGATATGCCCCCCTTGAGACTCATGTCTGAGGACACCACTGCACTTGCCTCAGATTGAATAGTGCTGGCACTTGTTGGGAACCAGATTTTTGTTTTAAAGGGAACAAATGCGACGCATAATCCTAACGCCCTTCCTTTTCAAACCTCTGCAATGTGAGTTTTGTTTATTGCATCTTCCCCACAGAGATGTGAAATCAATGAGGAGTCCATGGTCCCATTTTACTGCAGCCCGAGGGGCCTACCGAGTGTGACCTCGCTTTATTGTGTGCCTGTGAGCTGCTCTATTGCTTGCAGGAGAGGAAATTGTCTGACTTTTTACCTGGCACATATTGTATTGCCATAAAAACAACCGTTGCCACTGTGTAAAAGTATCGCGCCAGCACATTCTGTAAATTTGGTCGCAGTGAAACGGCTTTCACTGCTGTATTTTTGCACAAACAATGAATCAGTTGTTGTGAAAGTTTTGCAAAGTAAAATCAGAGAATCTTTATCTACAATGCAATAGTTCTGTTTTCATACTTTTTTACACAGGATTTTGTCGCACCCTTTTTATGGAGATTCAACATATAGCTTTGCATGCAAGGATTTCAAATGATATAAAGAGCAAACTCATTGCCCATGGAGGAAAAAAAACCTCAATAATCATTTTATAATCAAATCTTACATCCCTTAATCATACATTTTTCGTTAGCCTCTGAAAAGAACCACATCCCTACAGCTAAGGCACACTACTTTTGCCATTATACTACTCATCCGAACACATGATCATGTCTTTTCTACCATGTTGCCCCCGTCCTATAATGCCTTTGCAAATCCTGATATAAAGACTGACAATAATTTAAAATAAACCTTTGTGCACCACTAAAAATGTATCCAAACTAGCACATTCAATGAATTTGGCCGCATACGTCAGTATATTGTTGGCTGTGTAGAACCCTGCGTAAGCTTGTGATAAGGTCATGCACTCATTTAGCCAAGTGTGGTATGATTACAAAAAAAATCTATGCAGTTAATAGCAAGTATGTTTCTCCATAAATGTCAGTTTTAGTTTACAATGGTAGCTAGAAGGGATGATTAATACTACATTTTAATCCAAATAAAGAATAGTCATTGATACCGATACTTCATCTTGATACATTGAGTACATACAATTCTCTTCCATTTGCAAAATAATTATTGATATTTTTAAAGACATTTCCACAAAATGCATTTTATTATTGTAATAAATGTAATAGTAGTTAAACCAGGAAGGAAGTGAATGGTGGAATGATGAGCTCTAAGAGGCTGTGACAGAGAAGAGATGTGCCTTTGAGGAGGGGGAAAAAAAAAAGTTGCTAAAAGCGGTAGTGGAATCAGTGAAAAGGAAACCAAATGATGATAGATATGAGTGAACTTTGAGGAAAGGAGAAAAGTGTGAAAACAGTATGAAAGAGCGAGTTTGGAAAGGAAGTGAAAGTGAAATATATGGACGGTAGATTGCTGGTTAGTGGTAGTGCAGTCAGGACGAGATGGGCAGAGTATTTTGAGGAGTTGCTAAATGTGGAGGAGAAATGAGAGTCGAGGCGATCGGTGGTATGGGGATAATACCTGTGTTGGGTGATATAAATGTGAAGCCTGTAAAAACATGGGATGTGCAAGAGGCAGTGAAAGAAATGAAAGGGAGTAAGGCGCCTGGGTTGGATGGTTGTACTGCTGAATGCTTGAAAAAAGGTGGTACGGCTATGATTAACTGGTTAGTACGCTTGTTGAATGTATTAAGTGGTGTGGTTTCTGTTGATTCGTGTAGTGCAAGTGTGATGCCATTGTATAAGGGTAAAGGTTATAAGTATGAATGTAGCAATTCGAAGGGTATCAGTTTGCTAAAGCTAGAGCTCTTGTTGGTGATAGGAATGAGTGCAGAGGTGTTCGGAAAGGATAGTGGGATGTTTGGACATGTTCTAAGGAATGGGCGGGGCACCTGTATGATGCGGCAGGGGTAAACCAGTGAAAGCTGTTGGGCCCTGCTGTTGAACAGAAGAGTGTGTTGTGTCACCCTGACCCATGTGACCTGGCTGTTTCTCGTGTCCTGTTTCATCTGGAGAGACAAAAGCATGTTTAACTTGTTTTGGTGTTAGGGCATGTGGGTTGGCCATGTTAAATTTTTGTGTTTTTTTTCCTACTTTTTTCCTCTTATCTTTTCTTATTTTTTTGTGTATGTCTTGCTGTCAGTCACCCCTCTCGAGGGATATGACCAGGGTAGATAGATGGATAGATAGATGGATAGATAGATAGATAGATAGATAAACCATTGCTTTATTTTCCCGTTTCTTATTGTTAAAGGCCAATACTGGTATGATACCTTAAAAAGGCCTGGTATCAGGACAGATAAACGGTATCTGTACTCACTCATCGCTACTAGCAAGCCAAGTATAATGGAACTAAGCAATTTTTTTAGATGAAACTGGGGTAAAAAGTTTGACGATGCACACAAATACACAAAGTATAACAGGAAATGTTTTGGATTTACAACAGGCGCCTATTAGCAAAAAAGAGCAGGAGAATGACTATCCACTGTCATTCTAGACCACCGTGTGAGCTCCAAATTTCTACACCCGGTAGTAATAACACGATAATTGTTATTTTAGAAATTGAATCAATTCCAGTTCATAGGCTTCATGGACAAAAAAAACAATTTAAATATTGATAATTATTTTAAGCCATAAATTAAGAGAATAAAATAAGAATCTATTTATGTAAATGCATTTATTTATTCTTCTTTTATTGATTTATTTTAATTTGAGTTTATGGGTTTCATAAAGCGAATGAACAAAAATGTTGTTTTTTTCCCTAGCTAGCTACATGAATAGAATAGAATAGAATAGAATATACCTTTATTGTCATTGTTACAAAATGGGTTAACATATTGTGACAACGAAATTGGGCATGACACTCCAGTTTTACACATTCACAGTGAGGTATGAGTCAAGAAGATAAAGGAACAGAGAAGATAAGGTTATAAAACAAGGGGGATAAGGCTATAGTTATAATTTACATGGTATTTACACAAGAAATGTCGGCATGTGGGATGTTACATACAGTGTTGTCGTGATACCGTTGGTATCGTAAGGGTTGTGCAATATTGCATTTGGTGCAAAGTCATCATAGTGCAAAAAAATAGTCAGCATATGCATTGGTGCAAACATAGACATCATAGTGCAGAAAGAGGAAATGGTCAGACATTGTGCAAGGTGAGCAGTAAACGTAGTGCAGTCGACATGTGCAAGAACATAGACATGAGTACCATTATATTCGTATGAGGTAGTGTTGGCGACCCTTTTAGCTCTGTAGCCTGCTATTTTCCTACGGTTTTAGCGATCAAGCTAGTTTTTTCTTAAAGATGGGTATTTAGATTACTTTTTACTCTTTTAGCTCGCTATCTGGCTCCCTTTTAGTTTTTTACCTGTTTACCTTTCTAGCTATCTATCAAGCTACATTTTTAGCCATTTAGCAAGCCATCTAGCTAAGTTGCTATTTTAGAAATTCATATGAAACTGGATGCCCTCTGGACTAATTAGTAACAAATGGTAGCTTGACTCTTGAAAAAAGATTTGAAAATGGATTAGGGAAGCACAGGCACAATTCATTTAAGGCAGAAAAAACGGCAAAAAAACCACAAGCTGCCAGCCCCGAAAATTGTATGCTCTGCCAATCCCTACAAGTGCAGTTCACTTCTTTATGGTCAAACGGGAAAAACAGCCACTAGGCATGACAAAAATGCACTATGCCACCCCCGATGTTCCATAAATTGATTATCCGCATCGCTTGTCTTCAGGAGGGTCGCAGGGGTGCTCGAGCCCAACCCGGCTATCTTTGGGCAGTGGGCAGCGGACACCCTCAACTGGTTGCCAGCCAGTCAGTCGCAGGACACATAGAGACATACAACTCGCTTACTAAGTCACATCATGGGACAATTTGGACTGAGCAATAACCTGACATGCATGTCATGGAATGTGGGAGGAAACCGGAATGCCCGGAGGAAACACACGCAAGCACGGGGAGAAGTCAAGTCAAGTCACATTATTTTATATAGCCCTTAATCACAAAAATGTCTCAAAGGACTGCACAGGATTACAATTACACAATTGCACAATTACCTGATCTTAAACCAGCATGCGGGCAAGGAACAACTCAAAAACCTCACTGTGAGGAAAAAAGAGTTTGAGAAAGGACCTCACATGTGGTAATCCCCCTTCCAGGATTGACCAGGGTGAATCACAATTATCATTACTGTACACAGAATAGTAAACACTAGGTAAGATGTTGAAAATGTCCGGAAAGTGCATGACAGCAACGACGCCCCCAGCCTGTAAACTAGTCCAGAAAGTCTATGACGGCCACGACACAGCTTCCCATCTCTGCTAGCTGGTAAATGCAGGGGTTGACATGCCTCAGGTCAGACGCTGGTCCGCTGACTTATCTCAAATCGTCCTTCTCCTTCGTATCACCACCAGGCGGGCAGTCGGAAAAAGACAGGACAATACAGAATATGAGGTGGGCATCAATCATAAGCTTTGGAATAGAAGTGTGTCTTAAGCCTCGATTTAAAAACTTCCGTTGAGGTTGCAGATCTTATCTCTGGAGGCAAGGCATTCCATAACACCGGGGCCCGGATGGAGAACGCTCTCGAGCCTGCAGACTTCTTGGCAATCGGAGTCACAAGTAGACCGGCATTTTCCGAGCGCAGACTCCGTGCAGGAACATAGGGGTAAATCAAATCAGAGAGATAAGAGGGTGCAAGCCCATGCAAACATTTATATGTTAATAAGAGAACCTTAAAGTCACATCTTAAGTGGACTGGGAGCCAGTGCAAGTTGGCCAATACAGGAGTAATATGCTCAATCTTTTTGGTCCTAGTCAAAAGTCTAGCTGCCGCATTCTGAACCAGCTGCAAACTTTTAATGCTAGACATCGGGAGACCAGAAAGCAATACATTATAGTAATCAAGCCGAGGAGTAATAAACGCATGAATTAAAACCTATGCATCTGATTGGGACGGCATCGAACGAATCTTCGCAATGTTACGGATGTGGTAGAAAGCTATTCTAGTAATAATTTTCACCTTTGACTGAAACGACCGATTAGGATCAAATATAACACCTAGATTTTTGACCGAGTCACTATGGGTGATATTACATTTGTCTAGGTTCAGGGTAGTGTTTGAAAAATACTGACGACAGTAAGCTGGACCAATAATCAACATTTCAGTTACTAAGTCTGTTAACAGTTTCGAAAATTCATCTAAAAATTTGAGTATGGTCCAGGTGGGTGATACACAACAACTAAATAAATTGGTGTTGACATTAAGGACCTCATAACAAGTTCTTCAAACGTTTTAAAACCAGTAGGGGCATTAGAAGTAAATTTCAACTTACCTTTCGATATAAGAGCAACACCTGCACCTTTTTTGCATGGTCGTGCCAAGTGCGAACTTGCAAAGTTCAGGGGAGAAGCCTTATTTAACACTATAAACTCATTTGGTTTTAACCAGGTCTCACAAAGGCCAATAAGGTTTAGATTGTGTTCATTAATAAGGTCATTGACAAGTAAAGCTTTGGAGGCTAGTGATCTAATATTCAGAAGGCCAAGCTTCAGTACTGTGGACTGAGCTGAAACCTTTCGCGAGTTTTGAACCTTAATGGCAACCTTAGCAGGATTATACTGCCGGTTCCGGGTCTTGTGCCTTGCATGACGGCAGATGCGGCCCGAATTCATTACCACAGGAATATTGTTGACAGGTGGAGTAGCAGGATGACTATTGATAGAAAATAATGTTATTTCTTCTCCCTCCTAACCTAACAAGGGAGAAACAGAGGTAAGAAGCACAGAAGAAGATGCTATAGAAGAGTACAGATCAGGGTGTATGGTGCAGTCAATAGAACGCTCTAAACTACAAAAACTATGTGAATTGCATGAATCTAGCATAGCGCTAGTTAGCTCTAGCGTTACAGACTCCACACCCGTGGTTACAGGTCCACTAGTCCCCTGTGACCTGGCCTGCACTAGTGTACCCTGTCATGGAAGGCTTAAACAGTAATCTATTGTTTTAGAAAGAGTGAGAGCACCTTCCCAGTTAGGGTTTAGGCCGTCTCTCCTCAGCAGGTCAGGTCGGCCCCAGAAAGCAGGCCAGTTATCCACAAACCTAAATCCCTGCTGACTGCAAAAACTTGCCAGCCACTGGTTTTGCGAGACTAGTCTGCTAAACCTCTCATCATTGCCTCTCGCAGGCACGGGGCTAGAGACAATTACTCGATGCCGACTCTTCTTTCTGGCGAGATTACAGGTCCTAGCAATATTTTTCTTTGTAATCTCAGATTGCCTCATTTTAGTATCATTAGAGCCGACGTGAATGACTTTATCGGTGTAGCTAGCCCTGTCCTGGTGTCTAGATTTGCATGTCAGATCCCTCAAATTAGCCTCAATGTTGGGTGCTCTGGCCCCAGAAATACACATAACCGTGGCTGGGGTGATAAGCTTTATGTTACGGGTGATGGAGTCACCTATAACTAGGGTGCGGGAGCCAGTAGACCGGGGTGGAGTGGGACTAGCTAGGGGGCTGAACTTGTTACGTGTCTGAATTGGCTCACCGCGATTAGCATGCCGTTTAGGGCTAGTGCTAACCGGACTGGCAGGTTCGCTACAACCCACGCTAGCAGTGGTACGAGGCACCTAACATTTTCCGTTTGAACTGCTCTAGCTCACGGACACGTCCCTCAAGAAGGGCTACTTGCCTACGAAAGCGGGAGCAACCTTTACGAAAACCCATACTCACTTGTGAGCAGTCGAATGCCGAAAGAGAACATGCAAACTCCGCACAGGAAGGCTGGTAGTTGGATTTGAACCCATGACATCAGAACAGTGCCGCGGACGAGCTAAACCATCCAACGGCCGTTATGCGACGAATTTTGAGAAATCCGGCATGAGGACACAATTTTAGAAGCTCCCTGACAAGAAACACGGATCTTGCCCTCAGGTTAAACAAAAACGACTTTGTTGCTTTTGTAGACGATTTGTCTCCAGAGCGTCAGCACTACCTTCAAGCGAGGCTGCACTTCTGCAGCATTTCCATCGCAAAGAACGTATTTTTACAACAACGACTGACTGATGAATAGGATGTTTAGTTTATTTTGAGTGCCGTTAGTGCTTTTTTTTTCTTTTCGGAGAACCCTTGAAAGTAAATTGAGATTTTGTTTACTTTGTTCAGAGATAATCAGCAGAGGCCATTGAACTAATTGACTGTTATGTTTTGACACTTTAGAAAATTACGGTAAATTTGTCAGAAAAGGAGTTAATAAAAATAAAACGATTTAGGTAAGAATGGATCGGTGTACTATTTGGGTTAATTTGATGCCACCTTCTGTTGTTTTTTTATGAGGGTATCCTGAAATTCATCCAATTCCATTTTTAGCCCTATTTTGGTTATTTTAAACTCATTCACAATGGCCATTGACGTTTGAGCATTACCTTATTCAATGCCATTGACAGCTGCAGACGTCAACGGCAACGAATGAGACATTTTTGCCTGGTATATATCTCCAGACATAAACTATTTTAATCATTAATGAGCTGAAACATTAAATACTGTAGCAATTATTTCATTTCTGTACCAACTACGTCAGAAAATGGAAATAATCTGAATTGCTTCTTTAAAATTGCTGCTCAGGGACAAAAAAATCATGGAATTACCTAAAATATATGTTTATGACTCTAATAATAGGTGGATGATGAAAGAAATGGTACAATTTTTACAGCAGAGAACATTCTTTGCTGTGCTTTTGATATCAAATCTGATCATCGTCGTGTTAAGATTTTAGACTTTATTGTACCCCAGGAAACAACATGAATCAGTTATGAGGTGAGGATCACAAAGTGAAACTGCTTTCTCGCGGGGGTCAGAAACCTATGAGCGAAAGCATTCGAAACACATACTTCAAGTAATATGTGTGTATATGACTAAATAACTTTACAAATAAATATACATGTAAAGAAAGGATTACGTTTTTTTTTACCTTTAAATAGACAGGACCTCAGATGGTCAACGTCGGTAGCAGGTGGATGCAGAAGGAGGTTGGAGAGGGCAATGGCGGACCAAAAATTAAATGGATTTTAACACTAGTATCAGAAAACCAGAACAGACCAGTGGACCCCAGAGCATGATCTGCATTTATATATAAATGATCTGCATTTATATAGCGCTTTTCAAGTCAATGACTTCCCAAAGCGCTCTACAATGTGCTCCACATTTCCCTGCTTATTGGTGGTATTAGGGGTTCAGTGTCTTACCCAAGGACACTTCGATATGTAACACAGACGAGCCGGGATTCGTACTGGGATCCCTTGATCCCAAGACGAGCGCTCTACCTCCTGAGCTACTGACGCCCCCAAAAAGGTTAGATTACTCGTTTTAGTCTTTTATTAAGGAAGCGTTCAGGGCTTGCTGGAGACGTGATGACCGTCAGACGTCAGCAGCGGCGCCGGGGAGACAACTTCAGAATGAGTCGTCAATCGTAGTGCGGAAATCAGGCAGGTCGTGTTTACCGGGGCTGGAGAAGAGATCAAAACGTGGGATGGAAACAGGTCGGATCGGAGGCAGGCAAAAATCAGGTAAGCAGAGTTCTAAACGAACGGGATATCTGGAGAAACACACAGAGTTACAAGAATATACGTTCTGACACTCTCAGGCCGCAGGGCGCTTAAGAGAGCAGTGCCAGCCGATCAGAAGGCGCCCACCCAGGCGCCACATGATTGCCCCAGGTGATCTGAGCTAGTAATCATGACAACTAGTCACACCCTTAGAGGATTTTCTTGCTTTAATCGTCCTCTTGTTTTTAATAATAGTCCCAATCGTCAATCAGTTACGGCTCTGCATCTTAGCGAGGATAGCGATTTGCGTTATTTCTCTTAGGGGCCGGTCACACAGCCATTTGCGGCTGAATCACGGCTAAAATTTTGCGTTTTTTTTTGCCCGTGGATGCCCGCGATGGAAAATGCGCAAAATTGGCCAACCCGCTGTTCATCGGTGGTATGCCCGCAAAACAGACGCCGGCGGTTCAGCCTCGATACGCTCGTGAAAGGCTGTGTACCCGCGCTCTGAAGAATTGAGCAGCGCAAAACTTTTTCGCGCTGCCACCCGCGCGCGAATTTCCGACTGCGTGTTAAGCACTGCTGTATCTCGTCTGTATGGCGATCTCAAAACGTCCAATAGCGTCCGCCTCACAGGCAGAAATTTCTGGCCGTGATTCAGCCGCAAATGTCTGTGTGACCGGCCCCTTAATTTCTTGATAATCGCAATCTTCATTACATTGTTATCATGTTCTTGATTCCCTTTTTAGCATCACTGTAAGCCTTGGAACCCATAGTGAATAAATACTGTACACAAAAAACAGTTCTGTATCGCAAAGTCGTTACGAAGCACACAGGATTCTGAACTAAATAAGAGATAGGCATTGCGGGAGATAGTTCAGCCAATAACATATTGGTATTTTGATGATGTTGTGACATAAACCAATAACAAATCAGCAATTTATATGATGTTGACCAATATGACATTTAGGTACTCACAAAAACTGCAAAGATTGAATTTTATATGTTTTTGGGAACACCAAAAAGTTGTTGATGTTGTTTTGTGGAAAAAAATGCCGTCAAGAGGGCGGAAGAACATCGTAACTGAGCAGCTGCGAGAGAATTGAAGATGAATGAATTGAAGGTTCGCATGTGGAGGAAGTTGAAAAACAAACCTCGACAAGTTTTTATCCATGTGTTTTACAATGTAATCAATACTTATGTAAACCACAACCAAACTAAGTTTTGCTACCACTGTATTTTTAAATGCGCACACTTGTATGCTTGTCTATGTTGTGCCGAACAATGCCCCCAGTTCCCCTGCGTGAAATATCCCCCCTCGCGCAAACGTTACTAAAATGTCTTCATATTTAATTTTTGGGATAATGTAATAGGACAGTAAAGCACGGAGCATTTCCACCTTGTATCCGCAACGAGGGACATTTCATGCAGGGAGGGTTGTCATTTTTCAACACATTAGCGGCCGCAGCAGAGGGCACCCACGCCTTATTGTGCAGTGCGCCCTGTGTCGTAGAAATAGAACCAGCTACTAAGATTGCGCCTTTTAACACGGTGTGCCCTTTGGTCGTGTACAGAAGGTAGCTTAAAACACAATGTTAGGGCAGTTTTCATGAATATATTTCTCAGCCGGGGAATCATATTATGAGCCCAGACTGCTGCTAGCATGGACTTCTTACCCCTACGTGATCCTTGAGGAAATCTGGGCCACCGTGTCTATATTGAGACCTGATAACAAAGGCGTCTCTTCTCCATGCTTATACATTGATTCCCTTGGTGGGGTCATGTTACGTGTAATGAGGATCGGACCCCACACACTAGCGCTTGTTCTGGAATCTGTAATTCTGCAGCTGGCTGGACATATTATTAGCTACCTGCTAACAAAAGCTACCACCACAGTTCATTTAAAATCTAGGGCGACGCCAGTGGCATAAGATTGTCTTGTTTCTTGCATCTTTATGCAGCTTTCCTGTCTGTGAAATGATGTATAGAGAGTACTTTTGGATAAGCTTATTTCGTTCCAGGATTGAGTCTGTAACTTAGAATATGTACACTAATCCTTCTTTAATGGCCAAATTCAATAATTTTTTAATAATTTTAAAAGCCAACGCTCCAATTACAGTACCATTAAAAGAAGAAACCCAGTGTGAATTGTGCATTTTGCAGAGCAAAAGCAGGGGTCTCAAACTCAATCGTGATGCAGACCGCTGATGTTGGGCCAAATAGGGTGAAAAACTAAAAGAGTTACGGAGACTGAAAGTGAGCAAAAGCAGCCTTTTTCTTCATATTTTTATCAAGCCTTTCCAAAAGAAGGACAGAAAGAAGGGAAAACCTTTTTTAAAGAAATACAAGGTAATAGGGAAAAAGAAAAAAAAAAGATCCAAATAAAGAAACCTGGAGTAAAAAGAATCGTGGGGAGAAATTAAACAACAAAAGGAAAATGGAAAAACAAAGCAAATGCAAATGTCTTTTTTTTCCTGTTTCAGTTTTCTTTTCTTTTTTTTTCTTCAGTTTCACTTTTTGTCTCAATAATTTTTTTCTCTTTACTTTTCTTTGAATCTTTCTTCTTTTTTTTGGTCCTTTTTTTTCTTGATTTTGACTTTTGGTCTTATTTATCTTTTTCATTTTTATATTTTCCTTTTTTCTATTTTATGTCATGTTTCCCTTTCTCTTTTTTCTCTCTTTTTGTCAAAAGTAATATGGCACATTTTGGTCATACAGTAAGACCTCGGTTATCACGGTTAATGGGGACCAAAACCACCCGCGATAAGTGAAAATCCGCGAAGTAGCAGCGCACCTTCAAAACAAAAAAAAAATATATATTTCTTTTATTATTATTTTTTTTTAGTTATTATTTTTTTAGACCCGGTTAATGGGGAGCAAAACCACCCGCTAAAAGTGAAAATCTGCGAAGTAGCGATGCCCCATCAAAAAAAAAAAAATCTCATCTCATCTCATTATCTGCACCGCTTATCCTTATTAGGGTGACGCCGCGTCCGCCGAACTCGCCCTGTCGCGCGGCCCGGGAGTGACCTCCGCCGTTTTTATTTTAACCATTACAGACCGCGAAGCTCTGAAGCCGCGAACGTCGAACCGCGAAGTAGCGAGGTCCCACTGTATTGAGTCTTTGGATTTTGTCTCCCTCACTTGTGCTTTTAGCACTCGATTTCCGTGGCAGAATACAGAATACAGAATAAAGCGACATCTAGTTGGAAAATAATACACATTGTCCCCAACTTTTATATTAAGGCGGAGGCTTCAGACTATCATCCAGGGGCCGCAATTGGCCCCCGGGCCGCGAGTAAACCATTGTGTGCAGATATTTTGGAGACAAAGCATATAAGTGAACCCAAAATAGCTGGAAAACACATCTTCCTTATCATTAAAAACACATCCAATTAGTAATTAAACATATAAAAACAAAGTATTAACATTAACTAGAGAATTCCTGGGGCAATTGTTAGAGTTGTGGCTCGGTTCTGGTATGTACATGTTAGCATGTTATCGTTAGCATCTATTGATTAACATCTACCTGTTGGCATGTAACTGTTAGCATCCTCTCGTTAACATGTATTCAATAACATTTAGTCATTATCATTACTCCTTAGCATGTATCCATTAGCATGACTCATTAGTATGACTCATTAGCATGTAGCAATTAGCTTGACTCGTTAGCAGCTATTTTTTAGTATACGAATGCTAGCATGTTGTCGTTTACATGCCATAGCTCATGGTTACACTTCACTGACGCACTTGGGTCAGTGACCCAATTGGGCCACCCCTGGAAACACCCCTTGTTTTACCATGGTGACCAAGCTTCCCCATTTAAAATGAATGCACCTATTCATTCCAGATGGGGCAAAATTTCCGTTTTTTTATAACGACTAAGTCACTGTGGTAACAGTTAGTACAAACAAAAGACATAGCCCATTTTCATATACATGTTTTTGGGGAATTCTCAAAGCCCTAGGAGGAGAAGCGAAAAAAACCTTTATGACAGAAGATGGATATAATAATAAAACGTTGGATTATAGGAGTTACATTCATTGCCACTGTGCTTATAGCAATGATGGCAATGACGAAGGGGTGGGGCTTGCAAGGAGGAGTCATGGAGGTCGCAATTCCGTCAACGTATTCGCTTTTCCTTTTTTTTTTTAATTCATTTTTTTGGTCATTTCACATTTCACACCAAATATTCATTTTTATATGGCGATTTTTTTATTTAAAAAAGGCTGATCTCGTCTTGCCCATTTCAGTTCTAATCCGGACCGTCTCGTGGATTGCTAATATTGTGGCGGTATTCTCCATAGTCCATTTATCTGAGTAGGTGCCGCATTGTGTTTGTAAGGTGTATTATCGCTTAATAAGGAAGATTTGCAATCATTAATAAGGCGATAAATTGGCGGAGGTATGAGTATGAGACACTGTTGTTGATACGTAAACACTTACTGTACATTTAAAATTAAACGTGGGGTGCGTAGTTTGAGGTGTTCTTAAAAAGTTGAAAGTGAAATATTTTCTCTATTAAGTATGTGTTAACAATGCCAATCTGAGTTCAAAGAGCTCTTATACTTTATTTTCCATTGCACCTATCTGCTTTTATCAGGCCTGTTTGGGGTGAGGGTTTGCCTCAAAAAGATAAAGAAGAGAGTTTATCTGAGCGTGTCAAATAAATGAACACACATTCTGTCCTACTTTGCTGCCATTTGCTGGCGTAAAGTCATGATTGAAGCCTTAAGTTTTAAAATGCCACACCCCACTTTTAGAGTTACTGTAACGAACATGCCAACAAAAAATTTTACAGGACATTTTTTTTGCCTGTAGTAGTTTACTTGAGCAAACTGGAGAAGCTGATAATGGTAGTAAGCGGCCTCTAGTGGTAACCTCTGGGCCTGCTTGTGAAACAGATTTTACTACGTATAGCAAGCTAAACTGTAAAAATAAAAAAGAGAAAAAGGCGAATACCGCATCTCTGTATTATAGGGATTCAGGTGTAATGAAATGTTATGTTGCGACCAGGCTATTTTTTCGTTCTCAACCCTTCCCTTTTGGTTACTTGTGGGAGGCCTCCTAATAATGTATCTTTTTACTCCCCGGCCTCCCATAAAACATACCTGGATGAGACGACTTAAGTGGACTTCTCGCGGTGGTTTCAGAGTTACTCAGGCACATGACAGCTCCTGCAGGGAGATGGAATGAATGAAAGTGTGAGCACATACCTAATGCAGCTCAAGAACTGGAAGCAACAAGTGCTCACTCTCATTTTATGCTATTTTGATATTTTTTTGTTTTATAGGGGGGCATGTAAAGAAGAGGAATGGCAATAATGTCATGTCTCCATTTGGTCTAAGTCCCCATTTTTGTACCAAAGACCCGTTTAATGTTTTACAATATTCTTGCGGCCCAGCTGAACAATAATGACACTACTAATAATAAGAATAAGCCTATATTCTCTGTGTAATCACATTGGAAATTACATTGGAAAATAATCACACACACACAAACACATAATTCTATGGCCTGGAGTATTAAAGTGGTTCTGGTTCTGTGACAAACAAAACTGTGTGCAACCCTTCCCTTTTGGCTACTTGTGGGAAGCCTGCTTATAATAGACCTTTTTACTCCCCCACCTCCCAAAGCAAAATGCCTGGATTAGAGGATGGATATAATATATATATGTATGCGTGTGTGGCACAGTTCTGAGGTCATGAGATCAAACCGTCCTGTGCGGAGTTTGCATGTTCTCCCCATGCTTGTGTGGGTTTCCTCCGGGCACTCCGGTTTCCTCCCACAATCCAAATCCATGCATGTAAGGTTAATTGGCCGGTCCAAATTATCCCTAGGTGTAAATGAGCGAGTGAGTTGTCTGTCTGTGTGTGCCCTGCGACTGGCTGGCAACCAGTTTAGGGTGTCCACTGCCCACTGCCCGAAGATAGCTGGGATGGGCTCCAGCGCCCCCGCGACCCTACTGAGGATAAGCGGTGCAGATAATGGATGGCTATTTATACATATATATATGAACTGTTTTTTTCTCTAGTTTTTGAACCATAAATGCAATTCAAAGATCAATGTACTGTATTCTGTGGATTTTTCTTCTACCTCTAGTGGTGCTGTAATTGGGTACAACAAGACACTAGATATAGAAGAATATGCTTCATTTTCTTTAGCAAATGCAATTACTAACTACTTTTTAATCCTTTCCGTGGAACCCACATGAAATAAGTAAGTTTTAAATTAATGTCTAAAGTATGTCATATTAAAATAATTTGTTCAAGTATGTACATGTACATTTGCAGTTCATAGAGTAAGTATGGAATTTGATAACATACATATCTGCAATTTATAGTCCAATACCGCTTGGATAGTTTTTGTTTTGATAGATTAAGTACAGCAGCACGGCGGCGCAGTGGTTAGAGAGTGTGCGGCACAGTTCTATGGTTTTGGGAACCTCCTTTGTGGGTTCAAATCCAGCTACCAGACTTCCTGTGCAGAGTTTGTATGTTCTCCCCGTCTTCCAAAGACATGCATTTCAGGTGGATTGTCCAAATTGTCCCTAGGTGTGAATGAGCAAGCGAGTTGTCTGTCCCTGTGTGCCCTGCGATTGGCTGGCAACCAGTTCAGGGTGTCCTCTGCCCACTGCCCGATGATTGCTGGGATGGGCTCCAGCACCCCCGCGACCCTACTGAGGATAAGCGGTGCAGCTAATGAGATGAGATGAGATGAGATTAAGTACATAGGTGGCTTACATTCAGGAATCTATATTACACAAACCTTTTTTTAAAATTCCAGCCTGGTTAATATCATTTTATTTAATCATAAAAAGGCTCCTATATCTTCAGCCTTTTACAGACGTTTTCAAAAAGAAAAATCTAATGTTCAATTTATTTTATTTAATGATACAGCTGGCAAGGCAAACAACGGCAGCTTTTGAATATTCTCAGGTAGTGATGCAAAATTTGGCCTTCAAGCCTGGCCCTTGAAAGTTTATGAGAAGGGAAAATTGTGTTTGCTGGATTTTACTGTTAACACACACACACACATACACACACACTATTTGGCTGGAGGAAAAAAATGAGTCAATAGCGCTTGGGTTGGTGTTCAGGTGCTCAAGAAGTGAATTTTGCCTTGTATAAATATTCTATTTGGATAGTTCATAGAAATAGTTATCATACCGATAGCTATTGGACCGATAATAGCCAAATATGACGTCACAGTTATTGGCCCAATTTTAAAAAAGAACTGATAATTATTCATTTGAATACTGTGGCTGCAACCGTAAAACATGTTATGTGCTGCAGTGCAAGATTTTCTTTTGTGTTTCCAAGAAAGGGAATTCATTATTAAAGTATCATACCAGATAGGTATAATGCAGGTGTCTGGAAGCTATGGCCCACTAGCTATATTTGGTGCTTTTTATGAGAACATATGGCTCAGAGGCAGCACGGCGGCGCAGTTCTGAGGTCATGAGATCGAACCTCCTGTGTGGAGTTTGCTTGTTCTCCCCGTGTTTGCGTGGGTTTCCTCTGGGCACCCTGATTTCCTCCCACATTCCAAAAACATGCATGCCATGTTGCTTGGCCGGTCTAAATTGTCCCTAGGTGTGAATGAGTAAACCAATTGTCTGTCCCTGTGTGCCCTGCGACCGGCTGGCAATCAGTTCAGGGTGTCCCCTGGCCACTGCCCGGAGATGGCTGGGATAGGCTCCAGCACCGCCGCGACCCTACTGAGGATAAGCAGTGAAGATGATGGATGGATATGACTCAGAGATCAATTTCAACTATTGCACATTTCTCTGTGGCATTCCTAACTCTCATGTAAAAGTTGTTGTAAAAACAAATGATGTTTGTGGGGTGTACAACCTTTCCAATAGTACATTAGTCAATCCATTAATATGTAAAAAGTAATTTGCCAGAAACTTAGCAAAATGTAATTTTATTCAAGTTTGGGATATGTTTGATAATAATTTGGTTGCCACACTTGAGATTGATGTTGCTCACCGTTATGGCAAGTGACGCTCACAGACTTTGTGAATGCTCGGTCCCTTGGAAAATTAGAGGGAACATTGCTGTTAACTAGTTACTTTTAGTATTGAGTAACTACAACTTATTACTTTTGTAAAGTAATGTGCCCAACGCATTACTTTAAAATCAATCATGAAAAAAAGTCCATGCAACAAGAAAAACATACTGGAGGGCTTCACTTGCTGTTAGCTTGTCAGTGCTATTACTAATTCTCTTATTTGGGGCTGATGTGTGCGCCAAATCAGTATCACTATCGCTCTCTACCATTAGGCAAGAGAATTGCATACCTCACAGCAGCACAGTGATGTTACACACTCATTGTATTAAAAATATTTATTACATAATGTGAACGTTTAGCGAATTTGAAAAACTCATTCCAAATGGTAAAGTTAAATGAGAAAGAATTTTAACACTCAGTAAATATAACCATTTCATATATATTTTTTTCCATATATTAATGATGACAGGTGAGCCTTGCCTGCTTCCCCAGACTGCAGGTCGCCGCACTTAATGAACCACGCCCTTTTTTTATCCACAGCGTTGGTGGTGAGGTTTTTGACACGACGCTTCATCTGGGAGTATGACCCAACACTTGGTAAGAATAGCTTTTTAATTTCAGTATATTTAGAGTAATCTCTCTTTTTTTGCAGGGTTTGCTTTCCAAAAAAGCCCTGTGATTGTCAAAACACTTTATCGATTTCAGACTTACAACAAACCCAATTTACAGGTTCAAGCATTTGTTTTACAAATAAAAGTAGTGTTTGTATCCCTTAACCCTTTGGGTCTTAGGGGCACAATTTCCTGTAGTGTGTCAGGCCGGAAATTTTTTGGGCCCTTTAGAAGAATGGGCACCACCAGGCTGTATTTGTCCAAGACACACCACAAATAACTTCTGTACTGTCAAATTATAATTTCTTAAATAATCTTGCTATGATATTGCACTATTGATTGGTTATATCAGAGATTTCAAACTAATTTTAGCTGGCGGCCACCTAATAAAAAAAAAAATACCTCACGGTTGTCAGACTAGTAAATTAAAGAGAAAGGGAGATGGAGAAAAAGAGAAAGAGAGAGGAGAGAAAGATAAAAGACGAGAGAAAGCAAGGGAGACAGAGTAAGAAAAAAGGCAAGAGTGACAGAAAAAGGGAGAAAGAGTAAGAGAAAAAAAGAGCACATAGAGATAAAGGGAGAAAAAGGACAGAGGAAGATAAAGAAAGAGAGGAAACAGTGAGAAAGAAAGAGACAAAAAAGCAAACGAGATTAAGAGAGAACAAAAGTGAGAAAGAGAAAGATCAAAAGAATGAGAGAAAAGAAAAAGACAGAAAGTGAGATGAAGAGTGAGCATGAAAAAGAGGGAAAGAAAGGGGGTGAGAAAGCAATAGAGATATGAAGAGAAAATTAAAGAAAAGAGCAAGATAAGGGGAAAAAGAGTAAGAGATAGAAAGAGGGTGATAGAAAGAGAAAAAGAGAGAAAGAAAAAAGAGTTAGAGAGAGAGAGAAAATGATAGAAAAAAGGAGAGAGAGAGAGAGAGAGAGAGAGAGAGAGAGAGAGAGAAATACTACTACAATTGTTTTGTGAGCTGTGGTTGGCTTGGGTGACATCAAGTGGAAATAGTTAAAACTGCAGCACATTTCTCTCTTGCGCTTCTCACATTGTTGTCTTGCGGGCTAGATTAAAACCCTTGGCGGGCCTATTCCGGCCCATGTGCCGCCTGATTGACGTCTTTGGGGTATATGAAATATAATTGGTTGACTGACTTGGACACTTGTGCAAATAAAGCAGTTCTCCTCGGGAACCTGATTTAGACAATTTGGCCCAAAAAAGTGAATTATGCACTTGTATTATTAGTGTGATGGTACACTATCGGGTTTGTAATTGCACAGTATTTGTCATGGCCAAATTCAAGCACTTTTCAAGGACTTATAAAGCTATTTTTCCAGTAATATTTAAAAATCAACAACAATCATATTTTGTTAAGAATTATTGCTTGATCGTCGTTTTTATTATTATCATTGATTCTAGTAACACAAACAATGCATACTTGCCAACACTACCACTTTCCGCCCCTTAAAAACGCTTACTACTTTTAAAGACATCTAGCGCAGGCATATTGGCAATGTTTTTAAGCAAACATTTTTAATTTTTCTTCATCCACACTTCGTCTATCAAGCCAAGAGGCCGAGAAATAAAGCAACAATTTCAAGCATTTACACTTTACCCAAAATTCTTTGCAGGATTACTGTATATGAAAATGTAGAACACACTGATATACGTTAATGTCAAGTCAATTCAAGTCATGTTTATTTTTATAGCCCTTAATCACAAGCTGTACAGACTATTACAGACCACAGACTATTATTACAACATCCCCTGATGTAATACCTAC
Organism: Urocampus carinirostris; assembly: GCF_059441175.1. Lineage (NCBI taxonomy): Eukaryota > Metazoa > Chordata > Actinopteri > Syngnathiformes > Syngnathidae > Urocampus > Urocampus carinirostris. Next base: position 40,420,877 of record NC_142359.1, read on the forward strand.
ATGAAGGAAAAACTCAAAAGCTCAGCATGAAGAAAATGAAAAGACCTTGAGTAGGGACTGCACATGAGGTAATCTGGTAATTCAGTGGATATTGCAAAGGCATCAACAAACAATACACATAAATCGTCAACATGGAATATAGGTCATTCATAAGTTATAGAATACAAGTGTGTTTTAAGCCTAGATTTCAACGTTCCACCGAGGTTGTAGAATGCTCTCGAACCTGCAAATTTCTTCTTGACTCTTGGGATCACTAGTAGCACAGCATTTTTCGAGCAAAGGCTTGGAGCAGGAAGATAAGGGAAAATTTAATCCGAAAGATACGGGCAGGTCCTTTTATAATTTTTGATAATACCAACTGAACCTTAAAATCACATCTTAAATTGACAGGGAGCCAATACAGATTAGCTAAACTCTGGGTAATGTGATCAAACTTTCTTGTTTTAAAGGCTAATTAACCCCCTTGTGTTCTTGTTTAAATTTCTCAGAACAGTGACGCATACTATGGAACACCCTTTCATTGCTTCCTTAGTTACTGCAAAAGCAGACGCAACTTTTTAAGGAGCGTATTGGGAACTAAAGCACTTTGAAGGCCAGCCAAACATTGCTTGTTTTACAAGTGCATTACTGTTGTTTGTGCTAGGTAGGCACAAATGTTGCTTTCAGGAGAATTTCTTTTTTGTTAAAAGATCTATCTCAAGGGTTGGGAACCTTTTTGACCACAAGAGCCACAAAAGAGAGAATATAAAAAAAAGAATTGAGAAAGCCACACCTAATATTTTTAACACAAAATTTATCGACAAATCTGCTCACGAGACAAAACCTAGTTCTTCAGAAGATTTGATTTCCCTGTGTGTCATTTGATGATTTGACCAAATCTGAAATTAAAATAAAAGCAGAACCTGTGTTAAGTAACAGCGTTATTCCCAACACTGGTGGCTGCACATAAAGACGGCAGGCGCTGTCGGCAGGCGGAAGAGTGATGGCTTTATAAATAGTCGCTCTCGCAGGACACAAGCCCACCCGGAGTCTCCTGCTCAGCCTCTGAACAAATAAATAACTTTGGTTGACATCTCACTGACATTACCTGAGGGGACGCGGCAGGGGACATGTGCCGACATTTTAGACCCTCAAAAACGTCATAAGACAGTGGTGTCACCAGACATCAAGTCATAGGGGGGGCATATCCAATGGCCAAGGGGTGGGGCTTATGGAGCATATACATCTATTATGACCCCAAAACATACCCATACCCCAAACAAATCACTAATGCACTTTAAACATAGCCAACAGCACATCCAGTAGCAGCTTACATCAGGTTTTATCAGTTAAAACAATAGACAGGTCCTTTTTTCCCCCTTGTAGTTGGTCAATATGCATTTTCAATTGATTCTGCGTTGTTGACTTTGAATTTGTTGAGTATATAAAAAGTTGTAATTGTTTGAATTAGGTATAAGTTCACTGAAGAATAAAAAAAGAAATGCAATTATGGTTAAGTAAAATCATAGATTTTTTAAATGAAAAAAATCATATTTCTTTTGCATAATATTACATTATTATTGGTAGTACACTGATCAAGTGATGTCAGAAAATCTTTTTTTTTTTCCTTTTTCCTTTTTTTATTCTGCTGTTTTCTTCTTTTTATTTTTTTCTTTATTTATTTTACGTTTCTTTTTCCTAGCTTATCATTTTTTCTGATTTTTTTCTTTTTTTAATTTATTTTTTTCAATTTTTTCCCTTTTGTTTTTTTCTCCTAGCTTTTTACTAATTTCTTCTACTTTCTTATTCTTCTTTTTTCTTAATTGGTTTTTCATTTTCCATTTTACTCTTTTCTTCTTTTTGTTTCATTTTTCATACTTTTCATACTCTCTGTTAACAGCCTTGTAACAAACTGTTGTGGCATTAAAATATAATTTTTTTCTTCATGGTTGCACATATAAAGACGAATTTTAAACTATGTTCAACTATATGAAATACCCTGGCCAAAAATGGTATCCATGGGAGAGTTCCCAAGCAAAAACCACTGCTGTCATAAAAGAACACAAAGAGTTATCTCACACTTGCCCTAAAACATCTTGATTATCCTCAAGACTTTTGTTGAAACATTCTGTGGACGGATGAGTCAAAAAATTAACTTTTTGGAAGGCGTTAAATCTGTTGTAAAAATAGCACGATATTTGATAAAAATAACATGATGGCAGTTTGATTGTCTGGGGACCAGGACAACTTGCTGTGGTTGATGGAATATTTTTTATGTTTACCCGTAGATCCTGAGGGAGAGCGTCCCACCATCAGTTTGTGCCCTTAAACTCAAGCGCTCTGGTATCATTCAGCAGTACAACGATCCAAAACACAATGGCTAAAAAAAACAAACAAAAGAAAGGTTCTAGAGTGGCCAAGTCAAAGTCCAGATTTAATTCCAATTGAGATGCTGTGGTGTGAGCTTAACCGGGAAGTTGATGTTAGAAAACCCTCCAACATAGCAGATTTGAAACAATATTAAAAAGAGGAGTGGGCCAAGATTCTTTCACAGTGTCGTGAATGACTCATTACCAATTATTGTAAACGTAGGTTGTGATCTTTTTTGTGCCTTAATAAATGGAATCAAAGTTTCAAAACTGCATATTGTATATCCTCGGGTTGTCACACTGTGTATATTAAAAGTGGTTTGGCGACCTGAAACATTTGTGAGCGATATATATGTAAAAACACAGAAATCAGTAAGGGGACAAATACTTTTTCATGGCACTGTAGCTATCATTGGTAAAGAATGCCATCTTTGAAAACAACATGCATGATATTTTGCCTTTAAAAAAACATCCAAGAAAGACAATTATGCGGAAAAAAAGTGCATGACGCATTAAGGTTGACAAAGACACCAAAATTAAGCGCAGAATCGAGATGAGGAAAAAAATCCTCCTCCCTCAGTTATTTTTTACTTAATCCCAGAACATATTACAAGGCAACTTCTGTTGACACAGATGCGGATTTAGAGTTGATCCATTAAAAAAAAAGCTTAGAATTGAATCCTTTTTCTGCATCAGCCAAAGGTGAAGATGCTGCTGGCAGAGCACATTTTTGTCATGCCTGGCGGCTATGTGTTAACAGTGAACTGCACTTGTGCAGCTGTCATGCATTATCCCTAATCCCGAATTGCTGCAAAAGGGGACCGCCAGAAAACTCTTTTGTCTGGAGGCGTGCTGTTCTGGCTCACCCAAAATGTAATACACGGCTGTGGCCGCGATTCTTTATCATTGGATTAGTATTGCTTAGAGCACGGGCCGAAAGAAAAAAGTGTTTCATGCCTGGTGGCTCTTTTATTCTACTCTTTCTGCATAGAACGGCACCCATGCAGCCACGATCCATTACCCACGTTTGACTATTGCTGCAAGCAAAGGCCGGCAGCGCGCATTTAAAAAGGAGGGCTGACTCATGGATTTTTGCATATTGTGTTTTAATCTTTCTCAAACGTGATATAGGACAGATAAAAGTGTATTTAAAATGATATTTATATATTTGTAATATTGCGATCATACACTATTTTTACTCCACAGAATCTACCTACCGCCATCAAGCCAATATTGATGATGAAGTTGTCACCATGGAGATACTGGACACAGCAGGACAGGTGGGAAATTTTTCCCTATTATGGGGGAAAACCAAAAAAAAAAACAGATTATGAAAAATTCCAAATTGTGGGATTTATCTGTTTAAGTTTTACCTGAACTTATTCACCGCCAAAGATGGCTAAAAATGTCATTGATCTATCTTTGATCTAGAGCCGTCAATCCTCCCTCTCCCAATTAAAATGGCTGGCAACGAGTTAAAGGGACAATGTGTATCATTTAGCACAACTTGTCACGGGGTGTTAGACGGACCCATATGTGGGAACCGTGGAACATGGGGTAAATCATCCATCCTATGGGCAAAAGAGAGACTGCAGGCACCAAACCATGACACATCTAAATGGTTAAAAAAACATAAGAAAACAGGTTGGGTGTGTGACTTCATGTCCCTCCCAAAGTGTTTTTTCAAAACCCTTGGCGGGACTGATTTGGCCCTCTGGCCGCATGTTTGACACCCATGATCTAGAAATATGACGCGGACTTTAAAGCCTGGTACCGCACCGAAGCAGCCAGGAAGGTAAAGGAGAATACACTCTCAGCTTTAGTAGGCCGAGGTTCTTTATTTTGTATTTTTTATTTATTTCAAACATGCACGACAATTAGGGCAAAATTCATACATTTTTTCAGAGCTCCTATTTGAGTTTGAGTAGCATGATGAGTTGGTTCAGCTGTAAAACTGCATTCAAACTGCAGTGTTGGAAACGTATAATCTCACTACCGATTTTTTTCTGCTGTTACAACATCTTTATCATTACTGACATTCAAAAGCGGTGTGTAATTTTGGCCGAAGAAAACCTGACGCCATTTTTAGCGGCACAGTTTTCTGCTCTCCTCCCAGTTGTTTATGTCACGTCTTTTCGGATCATGTCACCATTCAAAATAGTGATCATATAGTTAGATGGCAACTAGGAATATATTATTAACTCCTCCGCAGAAAGAAAAGGCAAATGAGGGCTGAGTTTTCAGAGCACCTGACTTTTGCAAACAATATGTCTATTTTAGCTGGCTCTTGGAAATGAATGAAGGAAGCCCACTAATTAACAACTGGTTCCCTCCGAGACGCCTTTTTTCTTTTGTGATTGGTCGAAAACCTTTTTTTCCCCCAGGGATTCTGAGTTGTTTATTTTAAATCTGTTGAGTATAAAAAAGATTAAATTGTTTTGTAATTTTTCTTGTTTTCTTTGTAGATTTATAATTATTTCAATTATATTGTGTATTTTTAGGTATTAATGTGTTTGTATAAATGTAAAGTTTATTTTTTTTTTCTTCTTTTATCTCTGTTTTTCCTTTTGTTATTGTGTTTTTCCCTTTGTTTTTTTTCCCCATTATTTTTCTTTATTTTTGTTTAATTTCCCCCTTTTAAGTCATTTTATGCATAATGTTACATAATAATTGGTAATGTAGCGATAAAAGTAACAAAAATAACCTGAAGAGTCGTTTTGGACTCCAAAGAACTCTTTTTTTGTTGAGCAGAGCCAAAAGACCCAGTTTTCTGAAAATAGTTGGAATTCCAGCTACAAGTAATCTCTAGTCAAAGACGTTACCGCGGTGTTTTGTATCTTTCGGAAAATTTCAAATTATTTGACATACATAACCTTCTTTTTAAAGTGACGAAAATACTTACTCTACCAGGTAACAAGTTACTTTTACTATAGAGTAATTTAGTTACTAACTTCGTTAGTTTTTAGAAGAATTAGTGTCTAACTATAAACAATTACCTTTTTAAAGTAACTTGTCCAATCAACACTGCTCAACTAAAAAATAAACCACTTAACGCATTCAATTATGAGCATAAAAAAAATCTGAGACATACCCAAAGTAAATTAAATGCAGTTTTTAAACCATTTGGGGAATATGGACGAATTTTGTCTCTTTTAAAAGCCAAGACTTTCAAGTTTTGTTCCAAATCGAAATAATCACTGCAACACACAGAAATAGAATGATTTTATTCTCACCTGAATTTTTCCTGCAATATAATGTCTGCAGATGAATGTAGCATCGGCATCTTAGCTATAAAATAGGTGAGACCATGTTTTCGGGGAATCGTTTCTCAAGTTGAATATTACAAGCCTTGAAGCCTTACCCAGTACCTTGTCAAATTTGATCTGAAAAGGTCTAGGCGGTAGGTCTAAACATTTCTAAGAGTGGCCATTTGGAGACAACCAATAAACAGCCGTAACTTTGCATTCATGTATTTTACTTTGTCATTAAGCACACTTGCACGTAATACTCGCGCGTAAATATGGATGCGCGTTTATTTTCAGCTCTGATTTCAACACAGATCATAAAATTGAGTAAAATTATTTTGGAAATTTCATTGGCTAACCAATCTGTCAATCCACATTTAAATTCGTTACTTTTGGCTAAAGATTTTTAAAGCTGAATTGGTCATGACCTTCCTTTTTTTAATACAGGCCCTCCTAGGTTTTCACAGGCTAATGTTGGGGAAAAAAACTATATTACAAATGTATCATTTACCAAATTGTTCGAATTAGTTATCTGACTCCATTAACCAAACACAAACTTCATTCTCCTAACAATGCATGCTCGTTTCTTGATGGGAAAATGAACAAAGATAGCCAGCATTTTCACACGGGGGCAGATTTATTTTCTTAAAGTATTTAACTAAGTGAATTCCATCGAATTTAGCCGAATTATTGTCGAATTAGTCTAATTAGTCTTCGTCGAGCCTCCCTCTCACGATCTCCGATCTGCTCTCCCATCTCTCGTCTCTCCTTCCGTCTTCCGTCTTTTCACACGTCGGGGCGTCGGCCACCCCCCACGGGCGGGCCAGGTGCCAGCTTCACCACCTCCTCGCTGAAAGGCGCAGCCATGTCTAAAGGACTCACACCAACAAAGCTTTTCAGCCTTTTCCCTCATCAGCCCTTGTCCCCGTTCTTGTTGTTTTTCTGTAAACATCATTCTTGTCTAGGCTACACTGACCTCGCCCCACAGCTCAGCCAGTGAATATCTTTTGTATTTAAATGTAATTTATATCTGATTGTAAAAATCCCTTATAGTCAAATAAATAAAATATGAAATCCTTCATTAAGGACCGTGAAAAAAAGCTTGCAATTGGCCAAGAGTGGGGTCAATCAAAAGGTCAGACAATGACAGCTATACCGGAAGTCATCTGACAAGCTGTAAAGCGCTTTGGGAAGTCATTGACTTGTCATTTCATTTCATTTACAAATCTGTTTATCTTTAAAGGGGAGTCAAGCAGACAATGATTGTCAAATGAATCAAGATTGCTTTTAGGTGGCTTTTGTTTTAATCTGTTGGCATTATTGTGTGTTTTGGAGTAAGAATTTTACACAATTGAATTAACTGGACTCTCCTGAATGTAACTAGACCACATTTTTTAACAATTGTTTCACGAGTGTAATATTACACGACTTTTGGGTGAGTTATATTTATATATATTTATAGTTTTCGGGAATCTTGTTTTAGACCAATTGTGATGTTTTTACGACAAGTATATTTTTAAATCATATCTTGAATCCCAAGAATTTAGGTTTTCTAATGAAATGTGACGTATTTCAGTAAATGGTGACATCATAAATACATGACATTGTTAAGCAACATTTCTACGGCCTTCAGGCTAGAGGAAAAACAAATGCAATCAGTTTTGTTTGGCTTCTATGCAGGAGGACAACCAACAACGTGAGGGTCACATGCGTTGGGGCGACGGCTTTATCCTGGTGTACGACATAACTGACCGGGGAAGCTTCGAGGACATTTCGCCGCTCCGAAGTCTCCTGGAGGAGGTGAAGAAACCCAAAAACGTTCCGCTGGTCTTGGTGGGCAACAAGTGTGACCTGGATCACGCCCGGCAGGTGAGCACAGAGGAGGGCGAGCGTCTGGCGAGCGAGATGAACTGCGCTTTCTACGAGTGCTCGGCCTGCGCTGACCAGGGAGGCGCCGTTGCCGAAACTTTCCACGAGCTTTGCCGCGAAGTCCGCCGGCGCAAGGCCGTGCAGGGCAAAGCTCGACGCCGGAGCTCCACCACACACGTCAAGCAGGCCATCAACAAGATGCTCACCAAAATCAGCAGCTAAGACTCTTGGGGGTGATGATCCCCATCCAAAATAGAATTAATCTCATTTATGTAAATAAATAAATGGTCTGCATTTTTATACTGTAGCGCTATACAAGTCAGTGAGGACCTCACAAAGCGCTTTACAATGTGCTTCACACTTATGCATTCACACACACACACTTACACACCGATAGCGGCGTCAGCCATGCAAGCCTCCTACCTGCTTATCGGAGGCATTGGAGGTTCAATGTTTTGCCCAAGGACACTGGCATTTTACTGGAAGGACCTGGGAACATGCGAACCTGTTTTCTTCCACGTTTTATAGATGTGAAGTCAAAGCAATCCAGGACCAGTTTGCTTTGGTATATATATATATATATATATATATATATATATATGAGTAGATTCAATAAGTTACACCAACAGGCCTAGTTTCACTGTACATCTCCTTGGAATCCTGGACATGAAAGCTCATTAAATCGTTTTTTTCTCATTTAGTGGGTCGCGTACCGATTTTCAGTGTGTTAAAGGGCTCTGCCCTAGCAAAATAATGCTATGAAGAAGAAAAAAATGGAGGGTAAGTTACAGAGTAGATGACGTTAAGGCCCTGCTCGATGTCTTCTTCCTGTTCAGTTGAGTGGCAACGTCAAATTGTGTTGAGGAGAGACGGCATCTCATTTTATTGTGATTTTGCTTGTTTTATTTCCCTTTTCTGCCCATAAAAATTGGTCCTAAGGAAGTGACAAGTGGAAGGAAAAGTTGAAAACGGTGACAACAATTAAGTTGAAGCATGAAATGATAGGAAAATATGGAAATATTGCACAGAGTCTGCCATTGTTTATAGGTACAGTAAATGGTTTAAAAAGGTTATGTTTTTAGCTTTTTGTATATTGATGTTTAGTATCAACACAATTATGTATTTATCAGTGTTGTATTCATATTTTGGATATGAAGTTCTTTTAGTATATGGCTATTTTAAAGCAGTTTTAGGAGGTTGCTTGGATGCGATGATGGCTTTATCTTTTTTATGTTCCCCTTTCATTCGATAAATTTGAGAGGTGGAATTTTTTTTCCTGATTTGGGTCACATCTTGTGGAATGGTGGGTCCTCATGTCAGACAAGTAGAGAACCATTGCATCAAACTAATTATGTTTACTGTTGAGACACTTTATTAACTGTAAACCTGAAAATACCAGCCGAGCACCCAAAGCAATTTGTTTATGTGAGCGGATCTGCACACTCTACTCTCTCTCAGCCAGCATCCACTGCGCCAGGTATAACTTTTTTTATGAGTCCATTTGGCTTGGAGAGACTACTTTTTACCACTAGCGGCAGGAGTTCTGTAGTGCCTCTCTACCTTTAAGGCTGGTAAGAAAGAATGTTATTAGGATTTTAGCCATGTGTCTGAGCAATGAGATGCATCAGAATACACATGTAAATGTGACATCTGCCTTCAACAATTTCTCGGATATTTTCAAGTGTAGTTTGCGCAAGTTATTATAAAATGACAAAATCAAATACAACGCGTTTGATGACTTTTAAGACAAATATTTTTAAATTTAAAAGAAGTCAAAGCTTTGAGTCTATAAGATGAAATGAAGGAGGAATAATGACCACTCAATTCTTAAGCTTAGAACTGTGACCACTTTGCATAGCTGAAGGTAAATACATCAGAATCCTTCTCGTTTGCAGTATTTTTATTTTTTTTATTTTACAAAAGAATCAGCACTCATTATCATCATCACTCACAACAAAAATGACAGTCAAAGCCTCAACTGTGGGATGGGGACAAATTTTATGTGGGTTTGGCAGTTTTGTTGAATTTTGTCTTAAAATATATGGTGTGTCCCTCAAAAAAAAAAAAAAAAAAAAAAAAGACAAATCTAAATGTTAAGCTTTCATAGCTTTTTGAGACAAAAATGTTCCCAACCCTTGACTAGAAGTGCACGTCGATTTGTTTGTTGCTAAAAAGTGCAATACGTATCACCAAGTTTTAGGCCCGTTCTGTAAAACACATGGGTAAACTGCAGTCTGCGGGCCACCAACGGCTCCTTACAGGGATTCTGTGTAACATTTGACCACTGGATGTCGCTGTATTGTTTAGTACAACCAAAAAGCTCAAACTACAGAAACCAAAAATGACTAAACCGCACCATTTGTTTTTTTTGGGGTATCTCTAGCAGCAAGATGGTGGACATTCATGTAGGCTCACCCGAGGTGAGCCGAATGTTATGTCAAATGAATACAAATTATTACTACCAGTGAGTTTTATAGAAACGCAAGTTTTAATGAGAGTTTACGTAGTTTTGCTCATAACTAAAATGTTTTTATCTATAGACACTCAATAATGCGCAACGTCCCTTTAAGTTTATAATCCAGCCTGAAAATATTTAATATACACCAGTAAAAAAAAAGGATGACATTTTATTTTATAATTAACATTTTATATTAAAACCCTAATGTTGAATACCAAATATACTCTTGTTTGCCGTCTTTTTGTGCCCCATATCATAGAAAAAAAATGTGAATAATCTCCCAAAAACATGGGATTTCACTCAAAATTGTTGTAAATCTAGACTCAGAACTTTGAGCCCTCAGGAGCGGGAGCCAAACCCTAAGGCCCCTGAGCACGTCTCCCTTTGTTGCTCTGCTTTAGAGACATTACAGACTGCTCAATAGGGCGCGCCCTATATTTTGAATGAAATCTGAGACTTTAATGTGCGCTATTGGGCCTGAAAATACAGTAATCCCTAAAAAAGCGTCATCAAATTAAATAAATATCCATGACACATAAACTAAGAATATAAAATCTGCTTTCATTACTAAAATGATTTAATTCATCCATATATGATTTCTGCATGTCATTGTAATTATGCATTTCCATGTTTAAACCGTGTTTTCTGGGATATAACGCGCACTTTCGAATGTCTGACAAATTTGGGATTCTTATGTTTGCCTTAAAGTTGAAAAATGGTAATGGTAATTTTGTTGTTGTTGCATAGCTGGATTTGATTCCAGTATTTATTTTCCTGAACTTGCATAACACTTCTGATTGACAGTATATGGAATGCACTAACATAAATAAAAAAATAAACTCAATGAATTCCAACGATTAATTAATTCCAATTATTAGAAATTGCGCTTGCATCTAAAGGTACCACTGAAATGACACATTCAACAAACAACAATCACACTCCAGGAATGTTATAATTGTTTTTACTGTACAAAATGTAAGCCTTAAGCACTGCTGCTGCATCTGTAAACACAAATGCATGAAACTCGTGGTTTTTTTTTCTGTTTGTGAGTTGTCAATAGGACCAATAAAAACAATACAAAGGGTGATATTCCAAACACATTTTTTGTTTTTTTGGACCTGAATTGACGAGTGAAAGGGAACGTCAGATATCGGTGCTTACATATATATATATATATATATATATATATATATATATATATGTGTGTGAAGAAAATAAGTATTTGAACACCATGCTATTTTGCTATTTCTCTCACATAGAAATCATGGAGCGGTTATAAATTTTTATCGTAGGTGCATGTCCACTGTGAGAGGGATAGGGATAAAAGAACAATCCAGGAATCACAATTTTTTTAACGAGTTATTTGTGTACACAGCTGCAAAGGGTCAAACGTTTCCTGTAGTCTTTCATCAGGTTTGCACACACTGCAAAAGGGATCTTGGCCCACTCCTCCACAAGGATCTCCTCTTGATCAGTCAGGTTTCTGGTCGCTCAGTTTCCTCCAAAGATTTTCGATTAAGAGACTGGCTGGGCCATGCTAAGATAAGATAAGATAATTTTTTATTCGTCTCACATTGGGGAAATGTCTTTTGTTACTGTAGTAAAACAATGAATAATGAATAACAGCTAAGAATATCAACAGTATAAACAAGTATTTGGAAATATAAAAAATAAAAACCAGAATATTTCCAATGCCAGGTGTGCAAAGTAGTTAAAGTAAAGTGGCCAGTAATGTGCAAATATGCAAATTCATGGAGGGTGTGACGTCTATCGGGAGCACTGCTTAATGTATAGTCTGATGGTTGCAAGGAAGGAATGAACTGCGAACCACTCCTTTACACACTTGAGGTGAAGCAGCCTGTCACTGAAAGAGCTCTCCAGAGCAGATACGGTGTCCTGCAGGGGATGGGAGATGTTCTAGGTCATGGATGACAGCTTATCCATCATCCTCCTCTCCTCTGCCACCTCCACTGAGTCGAGGGTGCATCCCGCTACAGAGCTGGCCTTCCTGATTACACTGTCCAGTCTTTTCCTGTCAGCCATCAAAATGCTGCACCCGCAGCAGACCACTCAATAGAAGATAACTGATGCCACCACGGTGTCATAGAAGTTTTTCAGGAGTACCCCTTGCACTCCAAAAGACCTCAGCCCCCTAAGCAGATAGAGTCTGCTCTGCCCTTTTCTTTTTGTTCAGAGCAGTTGTTTTATGGGTCCAGTCCAGTTTATCATTCATGTAAACGCCCAGGTTAGCCATGTTTCCGTAAACATTATGACGCTGCAGTCCTGGTCGTTCCTCTGTTGAAGAGTCAACGCCGCTAATTGGTCCATCTCATTGGGGAGAGATCTCACGTTCCCAATGATGATGGACGGGAGGACGGGTCTATATTTCCTCTTCCTGGCATGGCGAAAAGCTCCGGAATGGCACCCCCGTCT